>NC_137979.1:26024233-26074233 GCF_963924665.1 Micromys minutus | reverse complement strand
TCAGGTAAATTTCAGCTACCTGAGCCAACCCAGGTTTGAAGGCTCCAAGAGACACTATCTCTAAAAATAAAGAAAATTTGTATAAAGAACATTTCACAACCCTTGTAACAGCAAATGAGTGACATATGCAAGCATGACAAGTCCTCTAGGAGGAGTGTGGGAGAAAGTAAAATGATGTGGGGAGGGCAAGAAAGAGGCAACTACTGGGACAGGGGACTGTCTTCTAGCTTCAGAAGGTCTGGGTGACTCAAGAAAGATAACCCCCATCAAAGGAGATGCAGGAAAGGGGCAGAGTCCCAGGATTGCAGAACACCTGGAGACAGGAAAGTAGAGTATCTCAGGAAGTCCCCAGCCATCACCTCCCTGCCAAACATACATACTTGGCTTTGGGCCAAATCCTGTCTTCCCAGAACAAAGACACTTTAGGGGGTCAGAAATACTTGGGGAAGAGTTGCTGGAGTAGGCCTGGGAAGTCTGAACTGGCTCTCCCTGTGGAAGCTATTAGATATTCAGCACTTCATTTGTTTCCAATTCTTGGAGGAGTAAAGCTCTAGGCTGTGGGGTGAGAGGTTCCTCTCTGACGTAATCAGGAAGCAGCTGCAAAATTAAGGAATCCCTCATGACATCATAAAACAGGGTCGATGGTTTACTGGGGAGAGTATAAAAATTAATTACATATCCCCACATGACTCCTTTCTCCTAAGTCTCTATATAGCCCCCTTTACCCTCACACATTCTCTATCAACAACACCCAGAAGCTGCTCAATGCACATAATACAAAAGGGCAAACAAAACAAAACAAAACAAAACAAAACAAAAATACCTGGAAAAGAATGTTCTCTGATGCACTGTTTCCCATGGATTTGGAACATTAATAGGCAATACCTTACCCTAGTATTTTATGGATGTGGCATGTTTCACCAATGATTATAAGCTTGTTGAGGACAGAGCTACATTAAATTATTACACCGTTGACAATCAGAACCATGAGGAAGCTCAAGAATTGCACTGCTTATCTCAATGTGTCACCTGTGGCCTTAACTGTGCATGGTATGGTTCTACCACAGCTATGTGTGATGTCTACAGCACATAAGATCTGTGTCATAACATCTAAGACAGAGTGAGATCTAAGTTAGGTGCACAGCACTGAAAGATATATTATCTCAAAATATTACTAACTATTTGTATGGGAGGTGTCACTCCTATTTGGATATCTAAAGAAATGGGTTCAAATGGCATGCCCACAGGCACAAAGCTAGTGACACAAAGCCGGGGCTTCAAACCAAGTTTTATCGTTGCCCATGCTGTTTCTATATCTGTGTTTCTTTTCTTCATCTTCTTTATTTCTTTGGTTTTCCAAGTCAGGGTTTTTCCGGGTAGTCATGGCTGTCATCAAATTCAGAGACCTGCCTGACTTTGCCTCCTGAACACTGAGATTAAAATCAGTGTCACCATCATGTAGATTGTCCTGAAGCTGTTTGTATTTTAATGTTAATTCCACTTCCCGAAGAAGGGCTGCCTAGTCATATTCCTACTGAACCTTACCATTTAAATTAATAAAATAAAGAAAAGCCAGAGACTTGGTGGGGTGAGGGAGGTAGAGAGGGCTGAGAGGGCTGAGGTGGTCAAAGGATGGAAGGGGAAAGTCGTGGCAACATGGAGCTTCCCAAGGACCAGCTAGGCCCAGGTGATATTGATTGGTGTTAAAAAAAGCTATAAGCATTAAGAATTTTACAGGTCTAATATCTCATATAGAAGGCCAGTTTGTATCTTTGTCTATTTGAATTGAGAGTTGGATTGAGAGTTGAATATATAAACCTGTATGAAAAGTTATTGGCTGTAGAGTTGTGTTTGTGGGATTTTGGGGTACAGTAACACCCCGGGACAGGGGTGGAGAACAGGCAGTAGTAAACCGCCAAGGGAAGAGAGTTGTGTGGACAAGTTGGGCCGTGGTGGCAGTTCAGACCAGGCGCCAGAGGTGCACACGGCTCCGTATCAGAGTCGGGCCTCAGGAGTGAGACTTCAGGACCGATAAAGAGATAAACCAATTATTATTTTTTAATATTTACTGCAACACCACCATCTAGCTCCATATCTGGTTTTTAAAGGTCTGTGATTCAAACTCCCCACTTCAGCTGTTTCTCTCTTTACCTTGTACACAAAAACCTCAGACCACTCCAACTGCAGTTCTATATAAAAGCCCTAAAATGTGGAAATTTAAAGACAATGTCATTTATAATAAAATAAAATGTAACTCCAATGAAATGTGCCGAACGCCACAAAGTGTTGATGAGAAGCAGTCAGAGATGATCTCCATAACAGGAGAGATTTATGTAACGTCCATGGGTTGAAGGCATGATGCAGTGTTGTCAATTCTTTTGTAATCTGTACCTTTCAATGCAACTGAGATTAAAAAACAAAACAAAACCTCATGCTTTTAATCCCAGCACTCAAGAGGCAGAGGCAAGCAGATCTCTGAGAGTTCAAAGCTAACCTAGACTAGCAAGTTCCAAGCCAGACAGGGATATATATATTGAGATCCTGTTATCCTCCTTCCCCCACCCAAAAAACCAAAAACCAAACCTTGAAAAACATTTCTGTAAGCAAAGACAAGCAGAGATGCTTATTCTAATCATTGTATGGAAAGAGAAAAGAACCAAAATGGCAGCAGCAGCAACAACAACAAAAGTTTCATAAAAGAGTAAATAAAGAGGGAAGAGGAGTGACGGCTGGTGCTAGCTCAAAAGATAGTTTTTCTTTCTATTCCTGATCTTCCTCCTCCATCTTTGTAAAAATATATCTTTTTTTCCCTTTAGAATTTGTATTTAAGATTTGTTTAGTTAATAAATACAGGGTTTTTTGCATGTATGTATGTCTTTGCACTGTGTTCCTACCTAGTGCCTGTGGAGGGTAGAAGAGTCTATACTCTGGAAGAACAGGAAGTGCTCTTAAGCATAGAGCTGTTCTCTAGCTTGTCTTTTTCTCCTCTTTCTTTTCTTCTTCCTCCACCCAAAAAAGGCTTAATATAATTTTATATGTTACACAAAATACCTGAAGATTTCCATAGACTAAGTGAAAAATCCTAAAATCTTGCCTCTGTCACTTGAGTGCTGGAATTAATGGCAGATTTCTAAGACTTTATAATGTTAAAGCCCCAATCATGAATAGGAACAGCTGATAACAGGATATAAAAATAAAAAACTTGCCAGACATGGTGACACATGCCTTTAATCCCTGCACAGCCTGGGCTACACAAAGAAACCGTGTCTCAAAACAAACAAACAAACAAACAGGTTAAGGGAACTTGCTGCTTTTGCAGGGGAACCTATTGTTTAGTTTACAGCATCAATGTGGTGGTTCATAATAGTTTGTAACTCAGTTTCAGAGGATGTGACAACCTCTTCTGGTTTCTTTGAACACTAGGCACATACATACTACATAGACAAATACACAAACATGCAGATGAAACATTCATACACATAAAAATAAATAAAGAGGAGGAGGATGACTACACCACTACGGTGCTGGAGGGATGGCTCAGCAATTAGAAGCACTTCCTGAATGTCCAGAGGACCCTGGCTCAGTTCCCAGCACCCACATGGCAGCTTCCAACTGTCTGACTACAATTCCAGGGGATCTGATGCCCTCTTCTCCACAAGATTCTGCATATATGTGGGGCACATACGCTTACACAACCACACACAAACATATAAAAATAAAAGGTACATAATTTAAGAAATAAAAACCTCTTGTTCTACCAAAAAAAAAAAAAAAAAAAAAAAAAACCCTATGAAGAAAATAAAATGGCAAGTTATAAAGATTAGGAACTATATCATCTATCAAACACCTATCACTAGACTAGGAAGTACCTGGACTATATAAAGAACTCACAAAACATAAGAGGAAACCAAACAATACATTTATAAAATGAACAAATTACTTGAGTAGGCATTTCACACTGCCTACTAAATGGAAAATAAGCACATGAAAACATGCTAAATGTTGGACATTAGGGAAATAAAAACTAAAACAATGAGATATTGCATCCATCTGAATGGTTGAAATAATAAAGAAATAATACCAACAAACTGTTAAATGCTGAGAATATGTTAGGGATAATAAGACTGTAAAAGAAATCATGCTACTATTCTTTAAAAAAATGGTTGGGCAGTTTCTTCTAAAATAGTCCTTATGATATAATACCTAGTGATTCAACTCCTGGGTTTTTACCTAGAGAAATAAAAACTTGTATACAAATGTTTATACCATTTTTTTTATTCATAACAGCCTAACTGGAAAGAATCCAAATGTTCATGTACAGGTGAAGAGTTCAAGAAGCTGTGTAACATTCATGCCACAAAATACATTGAGCAATAAAAAGAAATAAGCAACTGATATATGCAGTATGATGGACAGGCCTTCAGGAAATCAAGCTGAGAGATGGACCCAACTTGAAAAGGTTACACACTATAACTGAGTGTAAGGTAACACAAGCCTGTAATCCCAGCACCTGGGAAGTGAAGGCAGAAAGAGTTCAAGTTCAATGTGATTCTCAGACACACAGAAGCTGAAGGCCAGCCTATGCTACTTAAGGCCTGTCTTTAAAAAAAAAAATTAAGATAGCTATACATTGTGTAATGCAATTTATATAACTAATAAAATAATGTAATTATTGGGATAAAAAAACAGATTCATGGTTGTAAAGAGTTAATATTTAGAGGCAGAAGAAAGAGGAAAATTCTAAACAAAAACAATGAAGGAGCCTTATAATTATAGATCAGTTTTACACATCAGTTTTGGAGTAGATTATGAAACTACAATTGTGATAAGAAACCATACAAAACTATGCGCACATATACTCATGTGTCTGCATGTTCATAAACACACACAAGTGAAAACAAGCTAGGTCAAAGTTGCGGACTGTGCAACTGATATGTTCTCAATATGTTCTCACTTGTCCCAGGACACACTGGGGCAAGTGGTGATTGGTACACAGGTTCTCTCTGTAGTTTTCTTTTTGTTGTTCTTGTTCTGTTTATTTTATTGTTTGTTGTGGGACAACAGTCTCATTATGCAGCTCAGCTGGCCTTAAACTCACCAAAATTCACCTGCCTGTCTTATAAAAACTTGTATTAAAGGTATGCTCAATCATACTGAGCTTTTGTACGTTTTCTCTTGTATTTTAAATTTAATTGTATGTATATGGCTTTGCTGCCTGAATGTCTGTAAACCACCAACACACATAACCCATAGAGGCCAGAAGAGGGAGGAAGAGCTCCTGGGACTGGGAGAGGTTGTGAGTCACCACATGAATGCTGGGAATTAAATCATGGTCCTCTTGTAAGAACAGCTAGTAATCTTAACTGCTGAGCCATCTCTCCATCCTTTGATTTGTGCTTTAGATGTGTGGCCTTGCTGTGTAGCCCTGAGTAGCTTCCAATTCACAGGTGCTCCTTGTCTCTCTATCTCTCAGTGCTGGAATTAAAAGTGTATAACAGACTACTACAACTTTGCCCAGTTTTTTGTACATTTTAAAATAACTTCCTAAGAATCTATAATTATTTCCAACTAAAATGTTTAAAATAAGAAAACAACAATAAAAGGCAAACAACCCCCCAAAAGTTTTGTTATGGAATGTCAGAGACTTTTAGATATATAAAAAGTTAATTTATAGATTTGGAGGACACCTTCTCAAAGAGCAGTAGTTGGTAATCCTGTCCAGATGTTGCCTGGTTATGATTTTTGTGGTACGGGGCCTAAGATAATGGAGATGTCCATGCATCCTATCCTTATATGGTCCAAGTAAGACAATGTCAGGTGCAACAGAAAAAAATACAAAAATAGGGAAGGTTCACTAAAGACAGACAGTGAACCTAACGGGCAGCGATTAAAACAAGACAGCTCCTTCAGCAAGATTATGACTCATTAGATCAGTACAATGCATGTCCAGCAGCACAAGGAGAAGGTAGTGAAAAGGGAAGAAAGATGACAAGAACAGCCGGTTGCAAATGCTAAGTTAACTGTTCAAACATGCCTTGACTCTCAAAAAATAAGCAAAGGTGCAAATATCAAGCCAATGGTATGTATATTTTTCAAGAAAACCTTTTTGTACCTTTTAATTGCATTTTTGTATCATTAATTAGACACATAGCACTTGGCACTGTATCTGCAACAGTAAACCTATAGACAAACAAAAAACCAAGCGGGTTTTCATCAAAAGATAAAATGCTTGTTTTCAAAGGACAAAAATGAAAAAACAAAAAAAAAGTATTTTCACTAGAAACTGGGCTTTAATCCCAGCACTCAGGAGGCAGAGGCAGGCAGACCTCTGTAACTTTCAGCCCAGCCTGGTCCACACAGTGAGGTCCAGGCTAGCCATAGCTACATAACAACTATACACACACACACACACACACACACACACACACACACACACACACGTATATAAACAGACATATACACACAAGCATATATATACACACACACACACATTTATATACATATATATAAATATACATAAATGCACATGCATACATATATTTATATGAGAGAGAGAGTATATGTGCATATGTTTCCTAGTATGTAAATATGGAATCTCATTTAGTGTCAGATGTCTTTTTTTCACCTAATTCTCTAAGACAGGGTCACTCACTGAACCTAGAGCTTGCAGTTTTGCCAATACTTGCTAGCCAGTGAGTATCTAGGAGGGATAGGCCTGTCTCTGCTCTCCAGCACTATAGTTATAGATTCATGCCACTACATTTGACTTTTACAGGAGCTCCAAGAGTTGAAACTCGGATCCTTATCCAGAACCTATCAAGCATTTTACCCACTGAGCTGTCTCTACACAGACTCTAAAATCTTTTAGCTTAAATAATAAATGAAAATTTGAGCAAAGAAATATATGATTGCCAAATAAACAGATGAAAAGTTTCATTATTTTTACAAGGAAAATGTAAAACAAAGCATAAAGTACAACTGCACAACCATCAGGATAGCTATAATATACAAATGATGGACAAATGCTGGCCAGGATGTCCAACAACTCAAACTCTTAAGAGCTTTTGTTTTGTTTTTCAGAACAGGGCTTCTTTGTGTAGCCCCGGCTGCCCTGGAACTCCCTCTGTAGACTAGGCTAGCCTAGAACTCAGAGATCCACCTGCTCGCAAATGCTGAAATTAAAGACCTGTGCCACTACCATCCAGTGGAATTCTCAGATTTAACATCAAGCCAATACCCAACATCAAATTAAATGGAAAAACAATGCAATTCCACTAAAACCAGGGTCAAGACAAGGCTGTCCATTCTTTCCATATCTCTTGAATATAGTACATGAAGTTCTAACTAGAGCAATAAGACAACTTAATGAGACCAAGGGGGATACAACTTGGAAAAGAAGATGTCAAAATATTGCTATTCGCAGAAATATGACATTATATGTAAGTGACCCCAAAAATTCTACCATGGAACCCATACAGCTGATAAACACCTTCAGCAAAGTGGTTGGATACAAAATTAACTCAAAGAAATCAGTAGGCCTCCTTTATACAAAACATAAATGGGTTGAGAAAGAAATCATGAAAACGACACTCTTCACAATAGCCACAAATAATATGAAATACCTTGGTGTAACTCTAAGCAAGTGAAAGACCTGTATGATGAGAACTTCAATTCTCTAAAGAAATTGAATAATATTAGAAGATGGAAAGATGTCCCATGCTCATGGTTTGGTAAGATTAATGTAGTAAAAATGGCCATTTTTCAAAAGCAATCTACAGATTCAATGTAATTCCCATCAAAATTCCAAGGCAATGCTTTACAGACTGTTATGGTTTGTACAAGCTAAATTCAGTGAGTGGCACTATTAGAAGATGTGGCCCTGTTGGAGTAGGTGTGGCCTTGTTGGAATAGATGTGTCACTGTGGGTGTAGCCCTAGCTGCCTGGAAGCCAGTATTCTACTAGCAGCCTTCCGATGAAGATGTACAACTTTTAGCTCTTCCTGCACCATGCCTGCCTGAATGATTATGTTCCTTTCATGTTCCTGCTTGATAATTATGGACTGAACCTCTGAACCTGTAAGCCAGCTCTAAATAAGTATTGTCTTTATAAGAGTTGTCTTGGTCATGGTGTCTGTTCATAGCAGTAAAACCCTAATACACAGACCTTGGAAGAATAATTCTCAACTTCATATAAAAAAACAAAAAACAAAACAAAACAAAACAAAACAAAAAAGAACCCATGATAACTAAAAGAATCTTGAACAATAAATTAATCTCTGGAGGTATCACTGTTCCTGACTTTAAGCTGTACTATAGAGCAATAGTAATAAAAACTGCATGGTATTGGTATAGTAACAGATGGGTGGATCAACGAAATCGAATTGAAGACCCAGAAAGAGGGCTGGAGAGATGGCTCAGTGATTAAGAGCACTGACTGCTCTTCCAGAGGTCCTGAGTTCAACTCCCAGCAACCACATGGTGGCTCACAACCATCTGTAATGGGATCCGATACACTGTTCTGATGTCTGAAGATAGTGACAGTGTACCTCACATACATAAAATAAATCTTTAAAAAAAAAAAAAAAAGAAGACCCAGAAAGAATCCCACACGCCTACAGACACCTGATTTTTATTTTTATTTTTAACAAAGAAACCTAAAGCACACAATGGAAAAAAGAAAGAAAGAAAGAAAGCATTTTTAACAAATGGTGCTGGTTTAACTGGATATCTGCATATAGAAGAATGCAAATAGATCCTTCACAATACTCAAGTCCAAGTGGATCAAAGACCGCAACATAAAACCAGATATACTAAATCTAATATAAGAGAAAGTGGGGAATAGCCTTTAATGTATTGGGAGAGGAGACAACTTCCTGAACTGAACAACAAAGTCTCAGGCACTAAGATCAACAATTAATAAATGAGAAGTTGAGACTGGAGAGATGTCTCAGTGGTTAAGAGCACTGACTGCTCTTCCAGAGGTCCTGAGTTCAATTCTTAGCAACCACATGGTGGCTCACAACCATCTGTAATGGGATCTGATGTCTTCTGGTGTGTCTGAGAGAGCAGCAGTGTACTCACATACAAAAAATAAACTTAAATAAATAAATAGGAAACCAAAAAACTTCTGTAAAGCAAAAAACACCATCAACAGGATAAAACAGCAGCTACAAAATGGGAAAAACATCTTCACCAACCTTACATCTAACAAAGGGCCGATATCCAAAATATATAAAGATCTCAAGAAGTTAGACACCAATAAACCAAATAACCCAACTTAATACTGGGGTACAGAGGGCTGAAGAAACAGCTCAGTGGTTAAGAGCACTAACTGCTCTCCAGAGGTCCTGAGTTCAATTCCCAGCAACCACATGGTGGCTCACAACCATCCATAATGGGATACGATGCCCTCTTCTGATGTGTCTTAAGATAGCTACAGTGTATTCATATAAATAAAATTATAAAAGGTGGGGGGGGGGTTTGCAGAGTTAAACAGAGAACTCTCAACAGAGGTATCTCTAATGGCTGAGAAACAAAAAAATGTTCAACATCCTTAGTTATCCGAGTAATGCAAATCAAAACAACTCTGAGAGTCTACCTTACCATCAGAATTGCTAAGATCAGAAACTCAGGTAACAGCATATATTGTAAGAATGTGGACAAAGGGAGCACTCCTTCATTGCTGATGGGAGCACAAATTTGTATAACCATTCTGAAATCAGTTTATTGGCTTCTCAGAAAGTTGGGAATAGTTTTACCTCAAAACCCAGCTGTCCTACTCCTGGGCATGTACCCAAAAGAAGCTCCATCATACCACAAGGACACGTGCTCTACTATGCTCATAGCAGGTTTATTCCTAACAGAAATTTGAAACAACTTAGATGTCCTTCATCTGAAGAATGGATAAAGACAATGTGATACATTTACACAATGGAATAAATTATTCAGCTATTAAAAACAAAGACATCATGAAATTTGCAGGCAAATGGATGAAACTAGAAAATATCATCTTGAGTGAGATAACCCAGACCCAAAAGGACAGGCATGGTACGTACTCACTTATAAGTTAGCCATAAAGTACAGGATACCATGCTACAGTCCACAGATCCAAAGAAACCAAATAGCAAGGAGGGCCTAAGGGAGGATGCTTGAATCTCACACATAAGGGAAAATAAAACAGTCATCAGAGATGGTTGAAGGGAGGAAACTGTGAGGGAAAGAAGAGGGGAAGAAGAGAGGAGAAGGGGGAATCAAGTGTAGGGAGAGCCAGAGAGGGCCAGGGAAAGAGGGCCAGGAGAGTGAAGGGGCATCTATCTCTAGGACATTTGAGAGATCTCCAGAGAGTCTATGAGGGGGACTCTAGCTGTGACTCTTAGTAATGGGGAATATAGAGCCTGAAGCCAGGCAGAACTCCCAGTGAAGAAATAAGGACATCAACCCAACCACAAAACCTTCCACCCAAAATTTGTCCTGCCTACAACAAGTACAGGAACAAAGATGGGGCAGAGAATGAGGGAGTGTTCAACCAATGACTGGCCTACCTTGAGACCCATCACATGGACAAGAACCAATCCCTGACACTATTAACAATACCCTGTTATGCATGTAGACAGAGACTAGCATTAACTATTCCGTGAGAGGCTCCACCTAGCAGCTGACCAAAACAGATGCAGAGACCCACAACCAAACATTAGATAAAGCTCAATGGGTCTTGTGGAAGAATTGGAGGAAGGATTAGAGGATCTGGAAGTGATAGGGATTCCACAAGATCATCAGAGTCAACTAACCAGGACCCTTGGGAGCTCCCAGAAACTGAACCAAAGAGTATACATGAGCTGGACCTAGGCCACCCACACATATGTAACAGATATGCAATTTGGTCTTCATGTGGGTCCCCCAATAATTGGAGTGGAGGGGGGCTGGGGGGTTGCTGTTCCTGACTTTGTTGCCTGCCTGTGGATCCTGTTTCCCTAACTAGGCTGCATTTTCTGGCCTAAGTGGGACAGAATGTGCCTAGTCCTGTAATGACTTGATATGTCAGGGTGGGTTGATACCTAGAGGAGGCCTCCCCCTTCTCAGAGAAAAAGGGACTAGGGGGAGGAGAGAAGGGGCTGTGTGAGTTGGGGACTGGGAGGAGAACAGGCTACAATTAGGATGTAAAGTGAATAAATTTTTAAAAAGTGGCAAAAATAAAATAATACAACCAGTTTGGAAAACAACTGTAGTTTCTAAAAGGATAATAAAAAACAACAAATGACCATGCTGTCAGATATTAGGCACTGACCCAGAGAAATAAAAACCTATGTCCATACAAAGACTTACACTGGAGTGTACACACCAGGTCTGTTGCTAACAATGGGAGGAAAAAAGAAATGTCTATCAGTAAGTGAATAAAATAAATAAATCTTTTTTAAAAAATTTAAAAGTAGAGGATTCACTCCCAAAGTTGCCCTCTGACTTTTGCAGTGGATCATGGTGGACAGACAAGTACATACACTGTACACTACAAAAACACACACCACATAATGTAAAAAAAAAAATAAAAATTTAAAAAAAACGTTAAAAACATAAAAACGGTGAATTAAGCCATGTGGAAGCTGCATAATGCCTTTAATCCCAGCACATGGATTTAATATCAAGCAGGTGAATCTCTAAGTTCAAAGATAGCTTGGTCTACAAAAGCAAGCTCTAGGATTGCCAGAGCTGCCTTAAAAACCCAATAAACAGGGGCTGGAGAGATGGCTCAGTGGTTAAGAGCACTGACTGTTCTTTCAGAAGTCCAGAGTTCAACACCCAGAAACCACATGGTGGCTCACAACCATCTGTAATGGGATCAGATGCCCTTTTCTGGTGTGTCTGAAGACAGCTACAGTGTACTTACATAAAATTAATTAGTTAATTCATTCATTCACTTAAAAAAAAAAAAAGAAAAAACCAGCACACAAACAAGTACAGACACACACACACAGAGCATTAAAACTGAAGAACAGAAGGGCAGTAGTAGATCATGCATGCCTTCCTTTAATATGAGTAATTTGGAGGTAGAAGCAGGAGGATCTCTGAGTTGGAAGACAGCCAAGGCCACACAGTGAGGTCCTGTCTTAACAGAAAGGTGTTATGGTTGGAATAAGAACGCCCCTTCCTCTCCCCTGTATGCTCATCTATTTAAATGATTAATCACCAAGGAATGGAACTATTTGAAAGAATTGGTGCTGTGGAATGTTGGAAGAGTTGTATCAGTGGGGATGAGCTTTGAGGTTTCAAGAGCATATGCCAACTCCAGTCTGTCTCTGTCTGTCTGTCCCTGTCTCCTTCCCTCCCTCCTTCCCCTATCCCTCCCTCCCTCCCTCTCTCTGCCTTCAGATCAGAATGTAGCTCTCCAATTCTATGTCAGCACTCACCTGTATGCTACTATGCTCCCTTACATGATGATGGACTAAACCTCTGACACTGTAAGCAAGCTCTGTATACATACATTCCTATTGCAAAGATTGTCTTGGTAATGGTGTTTATTCATAGCAATAGAACACTAAGACATAAGAGTAAAATGTTTGAAGGTGGCCCTACAGTTCACAGTCCAAAATCAATACCCAAGCTGGTGTATGTAATGACGTCATCCAATCCCACCACAGTGGCACATCTAGCTCTAAAGTGAAAATGGGGTCAGGAGAACAACAGCTAACAAAGCAATGATGCCAAGGAAGAAAGTGAGGAAGTAGCAATCGATGAAAGTGACTGGCACCCAGCAAGGTGCCAGTAAGTCTCTTGACCTAGAGCGTCTAGAATAGACAATCCCCCTTTGACAGGGCTTCCAAATTTGTATTCTGGGGGACAATTTGTCAGTTCTATCTATATTTGGGCTTATTCTTCACCTTGGTGCTATCAGGAGACAGGAGAACCTTTAAGAGGTGGAGCCTCATGGGAAGTTGCACTGGGGACATGCCCACCTTGATCCCTTCTTTCTCTTCCTTTACACCTGAGCCATGAGGCTTTGCCCTGCCATTTACTTCCTATTTATTTTTAATTTATATACTTTGGTGTTTTGCCTGCATGTTCCTCTGTGTAAGGGTGTTGGATCCCCTGAAACTGGAGTTACAGACAATTGTAAGGAGTCATGTGGATGCTAGGCATTGAACCCAAGTCCTCTGCAAGAGCTTAATCTCTGAACCATCTCTCCAGCCTCAGTGTCTTACTAAGTTGCCTACCTGGTCTTGAACTCACACTGTAGCTAGGACTGGTCTGCTTTGTGAGTAGTTTTAACTTGTTTTACCATCCTGGGATCCCAGCATTTGGGGAGGAAGAGATAGGAGTATTTGATCATGTTTTCCCCTCCCCCAATTCTTCCATAAACTCTTGTTAATGGAGCTGAGTGGGACAAATGGCCTGTAGAATACCCAGGCTCTGTAAGGTGTTTCAAGAAGCTTTTGGCCTAAGAAGGCAGTGCAGAATTTATCTCAGTGCTCTAAAGGCAGAATTCACCCGTCAGGCTGATATGCAAAGAAAAACTGAAAATGGTGTAGTACATAAAGCTACGTGAGCCAAGATGTGATGCAGCTGTTTGAGCAATTTGGAGAACCCTATTCTAAAAGGCTTCTGACTTAAACAGTATTCCTAGGAATCTAAATCAACTCTTGGGGTCCTTGAGAAGAATCCCGGCCTCTACTGACCAAACTCTAACCTCAGTCAAACACCTAAACCTGCCTTTAATACAATTTTAAGTGAACCACAGGTTTAAAGGGGGAAAGCACGGCAAGCACTTATAACGTTAGCAGTATCGTTAGCAGTGCTTTTAATGCTAATAATGAGCTCCTTATCAATGACACTGTAAAGAAAATAAAGCTGGTCCTAGTGCCACATGCCTGTAATTCTAGCACTCAGGAGGCAGAAACAAAATTAGAAGTTAAAGGTCATCCTTGACTACATAGCAAGCTCAAAGCCAGCTTTAGCCAGCAGAGATCCAGTCTCACAGGCAAAGGCTGAGCCACATAGTCAGGGTTGTTTTATTTTACTGCTCCCCTTGATTGCACTCAACAGAAGGAGGACTGCTCTCCTGTTCCCCATGCCCAGCACAGCAATGCAATACCCTTCAGTGGCTTACTGACTTTCCCTTTTTCTTTTGGGTGTGACTGAGAATTCCCACATCCACATCTGCCTCAATTTGGCCTGCCCAACAAGCAAATTAAGGCCAAAGCTCAAAGTGCCATAGACTTCCCAAGAGCCAATATGGCTATGTTTCCTATAGAGATCTGAAAACCTGTTGAGGTTCCAAAAGTCACCACCAATTTTCAAATGTGATCAGGATCTTTGAAAGTCACAGTTACCATACAGCTGAGTAAAATATTTTTCATAAATTTAACGCCAGCATGTCTGTGTTTGGAAACTTTGAAAATACATGTTGTATGGTTTACTGCACTGGAAAAGGTGCCAAACAGTTTCAAAGGAGGGGAAGTGTATAACTGTTTCCTTTCAAATGCATTTTCCAATGGGATCCATTCAGGGAAAAGGCTGGAACTAACTAAAACATTATTAAAAACTGTTATGGAAAGAGACAGAGAGATGGAAAAAGATAAACCCTCAAAAGTAAAATATATAACCAAGGAGAAGACAAGCAATCGAGGAGAAAGAAAAGGGACCTAGGCAGAAAGACATGGAGAAGGGAATGGGGTGAGATGGATTCGGCTGGCAGTTGCTGTTCGTGGTTTCATACTGTTGAGGATCAATCGATCAGGACTGCAGCGCTGCTGGCCCAGTGGCATAAGACAAACCACAGAGTTGGCTTCAAGCTCAGCACTTGCGAACTGCTGACCTTCAGTTTTCAAACCAAAAATATTCTTTGGGAAGCAGTAATACCAAATTCAGTCTAAGCAGCCAGCAAAAGCAAGGATTCCTAACCTGAAGTAACACCCTATCCAGTTACATCAGGCACTCACACTTTGCTAGCATCAACTAGGAAGGAAGTTTGCAAACCTGAAACTACACCCCAACCAAACTCATTCCAGGTTCTGACTCAACCAAGTGGCAACGATAACCAGAAATGCTAGAACAAGTGACATGTTGTTTGGAAGTTGCTTTAACCAGAACCCACTCAATGGGAGAGCCAGTCCTCACCCACACCGCTATCAATCAAGCAACTTTTGCTGAAGTCACATGCATATGACCCCAGTGCAATCTACAGTCTGGTGCTGCCTCACAATGCCCCCCACCCACACACAGAATTTCTAAGGAGGATTCATTTTTGTTTGTTCCCTCCAACACCCCTAAATTCCTCTAGCTAGAGTATAAAACTGCATCAGCTAAACCAAGATAGTTCTGAAACTGGAGGAATGTAGCATTAGTAATCTTTTAGAAACAGGACTGTTCTCTGGACAAACTAGATTTTTCCCCCTATCCTAAGCCACTTTAACTTTCTGATATGAAATCTTAGCTCACAAGAATCTATTTTGAAAGGAAGAACAGAATTGCTCCTTATCAGTGCCAAAGTACTTTCTTTTTGAGCTCCTCCAATGGAGAGGTAAACAAATCAATTAAGTTAACTACAAAAACTAACAAGATTGAGTTGACAATTGGGATTCTAGAACACAAAATTCCAGGCAACAGCTCCAGGAGGAAGGGGGAAAATGTGCCACAGATGGGGCTGTTGGGGCTAATCTGCAGCCTCCCAATGCTAGGCCACTTACGCCTCAGCCAGCTTCAAACAGTGTAGGGTGAGCAGACTTTGGTGCGAGCTCGCTGAGTTCCAGGACATCATTCTTGAGGGTGTAATAACCATGGGCTGTAGCACACATGTTGAGGGATGAGGGAAAAAAATAAACAGAGAGACAAAAGAATGAGGACACACTGCCAATTTCAGTTGTGCAGCTTTTATTTTAAATGCTTATCAAGCTGAGAGAGAGCAGAGTTCTTGGAAAACAAGGTTTCCTTTTTTCCAATGCCAGCGTCAAACACCCTCAAGGACGGGCACTGCACAGACTGTAACAACAAGGAACGTGGCTTTGCATCCTCTCAGCAGCACAGGTCCCACGCTGCTCTGATTTCGGCTTAGCTGAGAACTTTAAATAACAGGCCCATTGCCTCTGTTAAAAACTGTTCTTTTTACGTTTTTTAAAATCTGGAAACTGACTGCATTAGAATTACAGCCCATCACACACCAGCTCTCTTCACTAATAAAATACATGTGTAAAATGCCTAATTATTACTTTTACTGAACTACAGTGCTTAGGGATCAAATACCGGAAGCCGAAGGCTCAACCAGTTGTTAGCTACAGGGTAAGAAGGAGGAGCCAAAGAAGACCTACAGTTACCAGCAGGAAAGAACATTAGGTCCTGATACAAGCCTCAAGAGCCAATGCCCAAAAGAAACAAAAGGGCACTAACCCTGTTTTTGTTCTGACCAGCTCCACAAGAATTCATGCACGTTGGGAGGCCTGGTGTGACTTATCCAGGCCTAAGCTGCTCATACCCAAGCTCAGCACAAAAAGAAAAGTGCAGTCCAAAACAGATGGATCCTGCCTGACCACTCAGCAGAGGTCCTGCAGTGTGTGACCAGGAAGGAAACAAATAACACATCTTCCTTGTGCCCCAAACCCTACCAGGTCCCCAAAGAGGCAAAACAAAGGATATCTGCAGCAGGTAATTAGACAAGATCTATGCCGTGAAGGCAAGCAGGCTACAGCCGGTTCTGGACTGTGCCCCATACTGCATCTCAGAATGCTGATCACAATGTTGGAAATACTACTCACAGGATGAGCCAGTCCATCCCTCCTCAGGGCTGGTGCTGAGAAGTCTGATTAGAAACTGGCAGTCAACTCTAACATGCTCATTTATAATAAAAGGTATGCATTAAACGAACTTGCCCAAACCTTTAACAAATCATGACTGTCATCCTTATTTTGTGGGGTTTTTTCTTTGGTTGTTGTTTTTTGTTTTTTTGTTTTTGTTTTGTTTTGTTTTTTAATAGCACATGGGACTGTGAACCTAGGGCCTCTCATGCATACTGGGCAAGTATCCACCACCGAGCCATTTCTTCAGCCTGTGACAGTCATTCTTAATCATACACACAACTCCTCCTTGGTGATCTTGCCCATCTCTTAGATTTTCACAAAGATTTTTTTGTTTTGTTTTTTGTTTTGTTTTTTTCTTTCTCTTCTTCTTCTTCTTCTTTTTTTTTTTTTTTTTTTTTTTTTTTTGGAGGGACACATGAGAAAGCAACTCTGTCAAAAAGAAACCCAGGAAGAAAACCTGTAAAGGCAGGTGAGTTAAGCCTGTGGTGGACATTCCTTCCGGGATGACCAGACAGGAACAGTAATTCACAGAGGCATAGGGGTCTGCAGTCACTCTGCATGCCACATGTGTAACCCTTAAGAAGTGAGGAATGCTCTCAACAGGAAAAACACAGCAGCAAATGCTATGATACCAAAGCCACAACTCCATGGGTCCCTTGAGCCTCTCAAACTGAGCTGCCAGCTAGGGAGCTAACACTAGCTTTGGATAAAACACAGCTCTGGTAGAGTAATTAATTTTTTCTTAACTAGGATTACATTAATTTTCAAGGACTAATGGAGTCCAGCTGTAATGAGAAGAGCGGCTGCTGATGCACAAAGGCACTTGTGCTTACAACATTATAAACACACACATACACAGAAAACGAGACAGAGCAAAAGAGACCTATAAAAAGGATCACTATAACAGGATATTTTTAGTTTCTACAATGCTGCACTAAAAATACAGCCCTGGCTGATACATCATGGCAGAACTATTCTCTCCGTGTCCCTTCAGGAACAGTTTAAAACATTTATTTTTGTTTCCTTTTGCAATGGTCAGAGTAGAGAGAGAAAATAGCAACTCATTGATAAGAGGAAACGAGAGAGACATGAAAAATTGAAAACTACCTAAAAACTCATGGAGAGGTTTATTTTATTAGTTCTTAATAAATATCTTGCAGATTTCCTCAGGAAATACACCAGATCACATGTAAAATAGTTTGATACTGATGTCAACTGCATCAACATATGAAGTCTATTAGGGTGAAGCCGCAGCAGGGTGATCAGCGAGCTGAAAAACTCCACAGTACTGGAGGGGGGGGGGATCTCACGGCCTTCCAAATTCTTCGAGAGGTAAAAAAGTCAGCCAAGACACAGAGAGAAAGAGAAAAAAAAAAAAGAAAGAAAGAAAGAAAAAAAAATCCCACATCCTGCTTTCAGCTGCCAGCAATGTGAAGTGCCCAGAGATTAATTCTGCGTCTGGCCTGGAAATGTGACTTTAAAGCATGAGGGAGGGGAGGCTGGGGGAAGGGGGTGAGGAGGAAAGAGGAGGGCAGGCTAACTGAGGCTGGCAGCAGGCCACCAACCCCCTCCCAAGCCATGTTTCAATGTAGACAGAAGTAAACCCCAACAGACAGCAGCGCCTCAGCCTGCCAGGGCCTTACACCAGCTGCAGCGCATCTCGCTTTCTCCACTCAGCCCCAAGTGCAGATGTTCTCTGCACATCACTTCCGCTAGGCTTTCTCTTAAAGGACTAGCACACAGATGTAGAGGTATTTTCCTCCCTTAGTTACACACTTCTGCCTTTAGGGGCCAAGAGGGAGGCAAAAATGCTGAGAACAGATACCACTAAGGCAAGAAGATCTGCTCCAATCTCCCCGAAGATCAGACTGGGTTAAAGAGCACTTGTAATCAAGAGACTGGATCTTACATCCCAACGCTACACAACAAATCAGGTGACCCACAAACTCCTGTAACTCCAACTCTGAGGGTCCAGTATCTTCTGGTTTCCACACATGCATATATATCCGCAAACATAAAAATAAATAAATTGTAGAGAGTATTAGAACCCTTAAGAATGTATATTGTTGGCATGAACTGGCTATGTCAAAAACCTCAAACTAATTAGAATATTGTGAACTCCCCCATTCCCAAGGGCAGGAGCTAAAGGTGAGGGTCAGAGGGAAATGGCAAAGCCTTCCTCAGAGAATTGAATATGGATTCTGATATCGAGTACAGAAAACATCCACCTTAGCTCTCTTCCTGCAATATTCATAGCCTGATGTCTGTCCCCTACCTACATAGATTGTTCCTACCAAGACTGGCTAAACATGTCTCCCTGATCCATTTGTATGCCATAAACCCTACCTCCTTGTAATGGCCTTGCTTCCTTGTATGTAATTACCCAGCCTCCCCATTCAAACCTACATAAGCACGATAACTTCTGGGTGCTGGGATTTCTCCATCAGAAATAGCCAGGCCCACCTGACCGCAGATTACCTGTACATGTGTCTATATGTCTATCTTTTCTTCATTCCCTCACCACTCCAGCTCATCTGTCTTTGCAATCCTGCTGGAGATAATAGTTTAAAATGCAAATACAAACAAAAAATTACCAGTTTGGGGCCAGCAAAGATGGCTCAGAGGGCAAAGGTTCTCGTCCTACAAGTCTAACCACCTGTTTTATTCCTAGAACCCACATGAAAGTGGAAGGACAGAATCCACTCCAAAGTTTTCCTCTGATCTCTATATCAGTAAGTCACACACTGTCCCCATTGTAATAAATTTTAAAAAACTATCAATGAATATAACAAGTGCTTGTTATACTTACTATCTGCTCAAATAAATTGATGTAAAATCTACTAGACTGTATATAAGACTATATAGAGAACCTTTAATGGTTAATAAAACTTAGGGGGAAATGTCATTCTTCCTAATAGTCAACAAAATTTACAGTAATTTACAGTAAGACAGGTTTGAAGACTGCTTGGTAGTTTCTTACAAAATGTAGTATCGGCTGAGCACAGTAACTACATGTCTGTAATCCCAGCACTCCAGACTGCTGAAGCAGGAGGATCAAGTTTTCAAGGCCAGCCAGAGACAAGTGAGGCACTGTCTCAACAAAACTAGAGTGGGGGAAATAGACGACTCAGTGGGTTAAGACCTCTTACTCTGCAAGCATGAGGACTGGAGTTCAAATCTCCAGCAACCACATAAATCACTGGACAAAGCTGTCATGCCTGTAACCCCAGCATTCAGGGGCAAGGACAATCTGAGCTCTTGCAAAAATGGAGAGTTTCTCATTCACTGAAAGATCCCATCTCAGGGTAATAAATCAGAGTGTCACAAAGGAACACACCCATGGTCCATGTCTTCTCCAAGTATGTGCTCCAGCTAGCTACACACACACACACACAGAGAGGGAGGGGTAGAGAGAGAGAGAGAGACTAACAGACACATACTCAAAACACTCTAAAACAAAAAAACTAGGGTACTCTAAATATAGGGACCAGCTCTCAGATTGCCAAATATTCAATCAAATAGTAAAAAACTTATGTCTGCATGTTTTCAGCAATTATACTAGAACTGCCAGTACTTGGAAACAATCAAGATGCATTCCAGTAATGTAAATTAATAAACTGTAGATAGCCAGACAACAGAATATTCATCATGGGCTAGAGAGAAGGTTCAGTGGTTAAGGATCCTTGTTCTTCTTGCAGGGAACCCAGGTTTGGTTCCCAGATCCAACATGGGGGATCCAGGGAATACAATAACCCACTTTTGACCTCCATAGGCACCTAGGTATACACATGGTATAATCAAGCAAAACAATTACATAGCCAAACATGGTGGTTCACAAATTTAATCCCAGAATTCAAGAGACAGAGACAGGCAGATCTCTATGAGTTTAAGACCAGCCTGGTTTACACAGTGAGCTGCAAGCCAACCAAGACTACATAGTGAGACCTTGTCTCAAAACAAAACAAAACAAACATGAGTAGATATCAGTAAATGGAAGAAGGCAGCATGAAATGATCCCAACTATATGATAAAGCTATATATGGTAAAAATGATTAGTGGTTGCCTAGGAGTCAAAAGAAAGAAACAGATGCTAAGGCAGCATATGGGCATTTTTAAGGACAGCAAAACAAATTCATAGCCATGGTAATAATAGATATGTCACTGTATATCTGTCAAGATACATAAATAAAAACAAATAAAAATGCACACAAATATAAACTACGTACTTGAGGCAATAAGTATACTAAAAGTGAATATACATGGTCACTTTGGTGTAGGTGTTTGACAGTGGAGGAGGTTGTAGGAAGGGAAAATAGATAATATTGAAAGTTTCTATACCTTCTATTCAATTTTGCTATGAACCGGAAACTAACATAAGTTCTGACTTAAAGAAAAAATAAATTTTTCTGTATTTTCTTTCAACAAATATATGAAGGCCTACATTAGAAAAACACCATAAAAATTAAAATGCTAGCTGTCCATAGAAAGTAGTCTTTGAGCTGGATGGAGCTGATGCACAACTTTGATCCCACTATATGGGAGGCAGAGGCAGGTGGATCTCTGAGTGTGAGGTCAGCCTGGTGGTCCCCAAAGTTCCAGGACAGCCAGGGCTACACAGAGAAACCTTGTTTAAAAAAAAGAATGAAGAGAAAAAAAAAAAAAAAAAAGAGGGGGGGAGAGGAAGGGAGGGAGGAAGGAAGGAAGGAAGGAAAGAAAAGAAGTCCTTTTTTGGATATCCTTTTAAACATTGATGTTAAAAATGTAAAACTGAGGGATGAAAACGTTTAGTTAAGAGCACTGCTCCAGAACCCACATGGCAGCTCACAATCACCCTTAACTCCAGTTCTAGGGAATCCTATTTCATTATGCACATCCATATACAGGCAAAGCACTTATAAGTAAAATAAATCACAATAAAATGCAAACTGGGAGCAAATATAACTTGTCTAGTATGCACAAGGCCCCGAGTTCAATCAGAGGACAGCACAAAGCAAGAGCAAACCTCAGGAGAATCAGGAGGCCAAGGTCATCCTCACCTATACAGAGAGGTCCAGGCAGCCAGGGAAACATAAGACTCTGTCACCAAAACAAACAAAAGTATATACTGGTGTTGGAGGTATAGATCAGTTAGTAGAGTGCATGCCTAGCAAGCATGAAGCTCAGTCCCCCACAAAACCAGGCATAGTGGCTTATACCTCACTTCAGTTACAAAGCACTGAGAACCAGCCAAAGCTGCACGAGTTCATCTTCCTCTTACACCATAAAAAACTGAAACTGGCCAGGTGTGATGGTGCAATCTGCAATCCCAGTCACTCAGAAAACTCAGGCAAGAGAATCACAAGTTTTAGGTTAAGCTGGGCAAGTTAGAGAAACAAAACTTTAAAAAAGGATAGGAATGTAGTTAATAGTATACTTACTATAACTTATACCTATACAACTTATAGTTTACTTATTACAACTTTTATTGTTAAGTATAACTTGTAAGTTATATAGCTTAAATTATAATTAAACTTAATATATAAAAGGCCCTAGGGTCATTCTCTACTATTTCATCCTCAAAGAGTTAAACTAGTATTTCTTCCAAGAAAGTAATCTAGCATCATTTATCAGAAATGTTGATAATCTTCAAATTTTTTAACCTAACAACTAAACATCTAAAAATGTATTAGATGTGGTGGCTCACACCTGAGATTCCATGATGTGAGAGAGGAGGGCGTGATGATAAACCTGAGTACAGAGTGAGACCCTGTTTGGAAAAGCCAACAGCCGGTATGGAAATCACTGTGAGGTTCCTCAGGAAGCTGGGAATCTATCTACTGCGAGATCTAGCTACATAGTTCTTAGGCATATAACCAAACGATTCTACCCTACTGTCATGATACCTGCTTATCCTGTTCACTGATACTCTAGTAGCCAGACTCTGGAAATAGCCTAGATGTTTATCAACTGGCAAAGGGATAATAAAAATGTGGTACATTTTAAAAAATAGAACATTATTCGGCTGTTAAGAAAGATGAAGTTCAAAGATAAATGGATAGAGGTACAAAAACAAAAACAAAAACCATCCTGAGTTAGGAAACCCAGATCAAAAAGCAAATGTTGCATATTTTCTCTTACATGTGGATATTAGATTTTAAGCTTTTAATATATGTAGTACAATCAGAATAACCACAGGTTAGGTACCTAGCAAGGGGTGGGAGGGGAGAGAGTCTCCCAGGAAAGGGAGAGATAAAGGGGAAACTAGAGCAAAAGAATTAATATAGGGAGGGGAAGGGGAGAGCAAGGTAAAAGAGGGATTATGGAGAGGAAATTAACACTAAAGGCTTTCTGGAAAAGAAAAGAAATAAACATATATAAACCTATTGCTGTAGAAACTTCTTTAAATATATACATGTATGAAAGGAATTTAAAGAAGTCACTACATAATGGGGGAATCAATGACCCAACTAGATATCTGATGCTATCAAACAAAACCCCCAGTGCCTAGAATGGGTTACATCTTGTTCAGTTGTTGGCCAAAGGGGTTCCTAATAAATATGACAGGCTATTGCTAAGGTTACTGGTTGCTCTCCAAAACCTGTTGATAAAGCCCTATTACTGAAGACACTTATGAATCAAACATGGAGAAGTTGAGCTAGTGCCCAACTAGAAGCTTTAGCCTTATTATTTAGCTAGCATTCATGCTGCTGGAAGGTATTCTCCACAATCCCAAAAGAGAAAAGTAATCATCCAATTACAAACCTGATAACATACAATAGCGACTTGCCTGCATGATACACTGTACAATACTGGCATAAATATTACAGGAGTAACCAACCACTTTTTAAAAAATTGGTTTTAAAGCCCACTCTATGACATGAAACCCGTATCTGACACTGCTAAAGTGGCCCATAACCTGAGACTGAATAGGTTATGGATCTAGAAGAAAGCCTAATGCTATTTATTATTCAGCTAATGGCAAGTAGCCATAAAATGACTCATAATGGTATATTACTCTACCCACAGATAAGTACTTTGCTCAACCCTTATCAGAGAAACAGCTTTTTGTAGCACACAGTTTTAAAACAGAGACTCACAACTGGACAATATACAGAGAGTGGTAAGTGAGAGACTGGAGTCTTCAATCTTAAATGGAATGTCTTTATCAAAGTCCTCCCCTCAAGGCTCAGGGATCTGCATGGAAGAGCAGGCACAAAGATTTTAAGAGTCAGAGATGGTACAAGACTCTAAGAAAACAGTATCTTCTAGACACTTCTACAACAGATGTGGTACACTAATGAACTCAGAGAAACTGTGGCAACAGGTACAGACCTGCTCAGGTTCAAGCTTGATAAGAGTCCTAGGGGCTAGAGAGATGGCTCAGTGGTTAAGAGCACTGACTGCTCTTCCAGAGGTCCTGAGTTCAATTCCCAGCAACCATATAGTGGCTCACAACCATCTGTAATGAGATCTGATGCCTTCTTCTGGTGTCTGAAGACAGCCAGAGTACACTTATAATAAATAAATAGACAGAAGACAGACAGATAGATAAATATTTTTTTAAAAGAGTCCTAGCAGTGAGAGAAGGAAGTGGACATAGGACCCCACCTCTAATTAGGAAGTTATTTGCAATTGGTATCTGATAGCAAATGGAAAATCAATGCTTCTCCGATAGAGTGTCAAGGGTGTACCAACCACGCTCAAAGGCAGGCCCATGCCTAGGAGTAGCTGGCTAACATAAAATGAACTCAGATTTGCTTGTGGGCTTTTTGTTTTGTGGGGTTTTGGTTTTGGTTTTTGTCTTGTTGGTTTTGTTTTTGTTCTTAAGAGAGAGAACACACAGGAAGTTTCTCAGATAGGAAAGTAAGGAGAATCTGGGAGGAGTTGGGAAAGGGGAAAAACATGAGCAAAATATATTACTAAAAAAAGAATAATTAGATGAAAAGAGGAGGAATAACACTGCTTCAATTCTGAAGATAATAATAGTTAGATTCTAAAGAAGCATGCAAGATAAAGTTCTGTGGAAAACACGAGCATTATACATCAATGAATATTCTAACCAGACATGGCAGGTCATGCCTTTAATCAATAGCACCAGGAAGGCAGAGACAGGTGCATCTTTTGTGAGGCTATCCTGGTCTACACAGTGAGTTGCAGGACACCAAGGGCATGTATAGTAAGATCCTGTATCCAAAAATAGACAGATGATAGGATAGATGGATGGACAGATAAATAAAATAAGAAATTCAAACACAAATTTTAGAGCTGTTAATTACAATTCTGTGCATGGAGGCACAGGCCTATAATCTCAGCACTTAAGCAGCTAAGAAGAAATACAAAGCCAGACTAGACTAAATAGAGTGACCTTGACTCCAATAAACAAACAATATCAAAAGTGAAGAATTTACACCCTAAATACTCATTAGTAAAATATAGCACAGTCAAACATCTTATGTTCAGTACCTTTTTAACTGTTAATACTTGAATAAACATAGGGAAACCAAAATAACTTCATTGACAGGAAGCTGGCTTAGAAGCATCTTCTTCCACTTTGTTACCTTTTTTAGTCCACTAAATATTTTAAATTACTTAGTTTAAAAAATGTTCTAAGGTAACAGTAGAAATATGGTAACTGGATACAGAAGAAGAAATAAAAGGATCAGGCAGGTAAAGATGATAATAAAAGATTAAAATCTTAGGAAACTAGATAAGAAAGGGCATATACTTTTCTGAGGAAATTTCACTTCCCAATCTAAAGATACTGGCTCCATGATTAGTGGCAAATACCAAATCACACTTAATGTATTTTAATTTAATATCAGGATGTAAAACATATAACTGGAAATGACATTTTCACAAAAATAACCTTAATAAAACCATGAAAGGACAGTAACAATATAATTAGTAATAACCCTGTGAACAGGGAGCTAGAGAGTTTAACAAGGAGATAGATAGATAGATAGATAGATAGATAGACAGACAGACAGACAGATAGATAGATAGATAGATAGATAGATAGATAGACAGACAGACAGACAGATGATAGATAAGATAGGTAGACAAACAGATAGATAGATAGATAGACAGATAAAACATTTTAGGGGCTGAAATGATGGCTCAGCTGTTATGAGCACTAGTTGCTCTTCCAGAAGACCTGTATTTGATTCCTAGAACTTACACAGGAGTTCATAACCATCTATAATTTCAGTTCAGGGGATTTGAAGCCCTCTTCTGACCTCCACCTGAACCATGCATACAAATGGTGCACATATAAACATAAAAGCAAAACACCCATAAACATAAAGTTTTTCTTAAGTGAGCAAAAGGAACAATGAGAGATCACTTAGAAATTTCAAAACTGAGCTGGAAAGATGATTCAATGATTAAGAGTACTAACTTCTCTTCCAGAGGATCTGAGTTCTGTTCCCAGCATCCACATTGTGACTCACAGCCATCTCCTGTTCCAGGAGGTCTGATGCCTTATTCTGACCTCTGCCTGCACCAGGAACACAAATAGTGCACATACATACATGCAGGCAAAAGTACTCATGCATAAAACAAAATATGTAGATAAAAATACTTTTAAAAAGGTTTCAAAACCTTCTAGATTTTTCTCCCTCCCACACTTGGAAGTTTTAACTACAGTGGATAATAAGGCCATGTGTGTATGGAAGGTTGTTCTTCCTACTGAGGAGTCTTGAAGAAATGTGGCAATGAACTGAGTGTATACTCTTAGCAGACATCTCAAAATAAGTTACCAAACATTTCCCTGTGCTCGCTGCCCTAACATTAATTCTGGGCATCACCCTCTCTCAGGGGAGAGGTGAAAAGAGGTTATGCAGAGCAGACAGTGATAACAAGGTGATGTCACAGATATGTCTCACTGAAGTCTCCAGTGATTTCAGCTCATAATCACTCTGTGGTGATTTACTCTGCCCTACGAACAGCAGCTGGAGAAGAAGAAAGCTGGCGTAGCCTTCAGCCTTGGGCAGGCATTGTGAGATCTTTATCCCTCTGGCCCCCACCAGCCCCTCCGCTCTTTTAACCCCTGCCCCTTCCCTCAGAAGCCAAAGTGTGAACAGCACGTGTCTGGATTTTAGAAAGCTACCCAGCAGTTAGACTCCCAGCAGCGTGTCAACTGCTGCATCTGTTGCTGGCACTTGGGGCAAGGGATCACACGGGCATTTTCTGAACATAAGCTTTAAAATGGGAAGTCTTAGATCTGAAGGGAGGACTTAACCAAGCTAAAAAGCTCCAATTACTGTAAATACATTCCAAAACATGACTGACTGCCTTCTAAAGAGGAAATTGAGACATGCAAGCAACCGAACAGCTCTAAGAACAGCAGCAGTCAAGAACAAAAGCACAGAGTACCCTGACTAATGGAAAGGATTTTATGGGCCAATAGGGTTCACCAGATATGTAATGTAATGTGGCTGAAACAAGAGAGCCCTCTTTTCCAGATCACTAGCTCACACTCTCTTGGAAATAAATGATATCCATCACTTCAGCTGCAGGCTTCTCCCTTGCTTTCCAGTACCTTTTTCTCTCTCACCCAATTAGCACTCAGAACAAGTGTCCTGCTCACCAAACACTTCTGGGGAAAACTGACAATCTGCCATAGAGAAGAATATAAATGGGCAGTAACTGGAAAAGGACAGAGAAAACTAAATGTCCTTGCCTCTCTAGATATGGGTGCTCTAGTCACACTGATGCTAAACACACAGGAGCCAGGTGTGGACTTGACTGTCATCCAGCACTCAGAAGGCTGACTTGAGGTAGACCAGCCTACAGTCAAAACTTTTGATAAATAAAATAATAGAAAGAAAGAAAGAAAGAAAGAAAGAAAGAAAGAAAGAAAGAAAGAAAGAAAGAAAGAAAGAAAGAAAAAGAAAGAAAGATAGATAGATAGAAAGAACAACGAAAGGAAGAAAGAGAGAAAGAGAAAGAAAGGAAGAAAAGGAAAGAAGAGAAAAAAAGGGGAACCACAGCATTTTCTCTGGTAAACTAAATAGACAGAACCACTCTCAATAGCACAACAAACTATTCAGGAAAACGTACTTTCAAAATCTTAGAAAGCACTGATAATAACCTCATCACTCAGAACACAGAAATAGAGGATCTCTTTTAGTTTGAGGCCAGCCTGGTCTACAGGGTGAATTACATACAGCCAGTGATATACAGAGAAACTCTTACTTCGAAAAACACCATGAGAATTTCTTGAAAAAATGAACAGAGGGGCTCAACAAGAATTATACTGGGGAGCAAGGAGGATGCTGAAGAAATAATGCTTTTTTAAAAAAGAATTATATAGGATAATGAAAATGTTTTTTTTTAATTTTATTTGGTTTTTGTTTTCTTAATACACGGTTTCTTTGTGTAGCCTTGACTATCCTAAAACAAACTCTGTAGACCAGGCTGGCCTTGAATCTACAGAGATCCCACTGCCTCTGCCTCCTCAGTGCTAGGATTAAATCTGTATGCCACTACAGCTTGGCTGTTGTGCAGCTAGATTGTTGTTGTGGATTTGGTTTAACACTTGTATTATGTAAACTGGGTTCCCAAAATTGCATGAGATTCCATATGCCTGTCCCCAGCTTTGAATGGTTTAAAAAAAAAAAAAAAGGAAAAAAGTTGCCAGAAGCCAACAGCTGGACAGGGAGACAGAGGTAGAACTTTAAGATTTTTGGGCAAGGGGACAGAGGGAAGGAGAACCACTATGCTGGGAAAGCAGAAAGATAAGACCTGAGAAGTGCAAGAGAGACAACCAACATGTAAGAGTCATGTAAGTCAACATGTAAGGGATCATGGCCCAGGAGGGCCACAGGCCTGGGTATGGGGCAGCCAAGATGGAATAAAGGTTTTAGTAAGTAATAATTCAGAAATATTGGAAGGAAGTGTGTGCTAACCACATGGAGGTTTGGGAGTAGAGCACCATTGAGCTGCTCAGAGCATATTACAATAGAAAGCCTCGTGTGTCTTTCATTCAGGAATCCAGAACACTGGAACAGGTAGCAAGGAACTCGTGCTGCTGCTGCCTGGGCGATTAGAGTAGCGCTAGTCACTGAAACAGACTGTGACAGCTACTTGGGAATGTATGTTAATCAAGCACCTGGTGCTAAGAAACATTTTTTTAAAGTGTTCAGCAGCAATAGGCGTCAGAGAAACGCAAATTAAAATTACTAAAGAGTTTATCTTACTCCAGTCAGAATGACTAATAATTAAAAAATAAAAGATGAGGCTGGAGAGATATTTTTATGGTTAAAAGAACTTGTTACTCTTGAAGAGGATCCGGGTTTAGCTCCCAGCACCCACAGCACAACTAATGCCAGTTCCAGAGGATCCATCACCCAATTCTGACCTCTCTGACACTGCAGGCATGTGCTAGATAGACATACATGCAGGTGAAACACTCAACACACATACAATAAAATTAAACCCTAAAAAAGAAAAAAAGGAAGGAAGGAAAGAAGGAAGGGAGGAAGGGAGGGAGGAAGGGAGGGAGGAAAAAGAAGGAAGGAAGGAAGGAAGAAAAATAGAAAACATTAGTTGAGGGCTGAAAAGATGGCTCAGCAGTTAAGAGCCCTGACTGTTCCTCCAGAGGTACTGACCTCAATTCCCAGACACTAAATGGTGATTCACAACCATAAGCAATGAAAAACAATGCCCTCTTCTGGTGTGTCTGGACACTGCTACAGTGTACTTATATATTTAAGATAAATAAATAAATCTTTAAAAACTATTAAAAAAGAAAGAGAGGGAGATGGGGGGAGGGAGAAGGAAGAAAGGAAGAAAGAGAAAACATTAGTTGAGCACAATAGCCCAAACTTTTAATCCTAGCACTGGAGAAGCAGAGGCAGAAACTCTTAGTTCAAAGCCAGTTTAGTCTATGTAATGAGTTCCGGGCCAGTCAGGGGAATCCTGTCTCAAAAAACAAAATAAAGACAACAAATGTTGGCAGAAATATGAAGAATGGGAAGCTTAATGAATGTATTATTGGTGGGAGTGGAAACTGTTACAGTCATTATGGAAGTTCCTCAAAAAACTAGAAATAGGCCTATCGTGTACTGGCATACCACTCCTGGGCATTTATTCAAAGAGCTCTTTTTTCCTACTACAGAGACACATCTTCATCCATATTTACCATTGCTCTATATTCATAATAGTTAGGGCAGGCTTAGATGCTCATTAGCTGATGAATTGATAATGGAAATGTGGTACCTAAATAGAGTGGAATTTTATTCAGCTGTAAAGAAAAAAGAAACTGAGCTGGAGAGATGGCTCAGCAATTAAGAGCACTGACTGTTTTTCCAAAGGTCCTGGATCAATTCCCAGCAACATGGTGGCTCACAGCCATCTGTAATGGGATTTGATGCCCTCTTCTGGTGTGTCTGAAGACAAATATATATACATAAATACATCTAATAAGAAAAAGAAAAAAGAAATCACAAAACTTCCATGTAAATTAATGGAGCTTAGAAACATACTCTGAGGAAACCCAAATCCAGAAAGACAAATATTGCATGTTCCCATTCACATACAGATCTTAGCTTTCAATATCTAGATTTGTTTATTTAACTGTAGAATCCAGGAAGCTAGAAATTATTGATGGGGAGGGAGAAAATGATCTTAAAAGAGGGAGGATAGCAGAACACAGGTAGAGAAACACAAGAAGAAAGGGGGAATAATGGGGAGGTGTAAGGTGGGAGAGGGCCTGGAGATTAAGACTAGGAATAGGGCTGGGGAGGGATGATAACACTAAGGACCCTTGAAAAAGATATATAGTAGCACAATCATATTCATCCATTCTCTCCTCCCTCTCTCTTTGACCAAATAAAGTAAATGGACTTACCCTATAACGCAGATTATACTCATTCCAGAAGCCATAGGTTGCCAAAGGCAAGCCCCATTATCAGGTATGAGATACCTCCTCTTGAGTAGATCAGAGGTATCCTGGAAGCCCTCAGAATAATTCAGGATATTGCCGTTGTTCTTGTTTGCCAACTATAACTGAATGTGAGACCCTACACACGCTGGTCAGAGAACATGAAGAAATAAAATTGGTATTGGCTAGAAAACTATATTTTTGTTTTCTTAAAAACATTCTTGCTGGCTAACGTTCATGATACTAGAAGATGTTATGTATTCTGCTGTGTGGGGGTGGGAGTGGGGAGAGTCATCAACAGTTTTAGTCACAAACCTATTGATCTAAAGTAAAAGAGGCATGGCATGATATGCCATGGGTGCACTAGTGGCAAGAGTGCTCTAAGTGTTGTTACCAGTCACCTCCTGCTTAAACTTTAGATCTGGTCCACAGGAGGAAATGCATGCATAATACTATAAATCTGGCCAACAACACTTAGCTAGGGAAATCACAGGCCCCAAGGGTAAACCTACTACTGTTTCTCAGCTAAATAGGAATAGTATTAAACCGTCCTCTAAATTCACATGTCTGTACCCACAGACATAGATTAGTATACATCTCACACCTCATCAGAGAAGTTTCTTTGTGCACTGGGGGGTTACACAGAACCTTACCAGGGGTCAAAGTGAAGAAAATATATGTTCAGTCACAAACAGGGCATCTATATGATGTATGACATCCCTTACCAAGATACAAGGACCATCAAGGAAGTGGGGGCAAGATTTAAATAAGTGGTCAGAGAGGACAACAGCAAAATAGTATCTTCTGGACATTACAGAACTACTGCACCAATGGACTCACAACAGCTATAGGTGCCTGCACGGGACTTAAAACAATCAAGCCAGTCGACATTCTAGCATGGAGGGCAAGGGGGTTTACAAACCAACCCCTAATTATCAAGGAGCCATGGACTGCTGACAGCTTCTGTAGAATAAAGACTCGATTTTCTTTAAGGGTGTGGTGCTTGGAAGGTGCACCAAACTCAGTGGATGGCCCCAAAAGAAGGAGTACATGGGCAGCACAAATTCCAGTCAATGGGCTATTTAGAAAAAACAATGTGGCAATATACAGAACTCAAGGCTAGCCTGGTCTACAGAGTTAGTTCTAGGACAGCCAAGGATAGGCAAAGAAACACGGTCTCAAATGTGAACAGCAACAAAAGATACAAAGTTGGGGCAATATGAAGGTAGGAAACAGTACCAGGAAGAGTGGGGTAAATGTGGTTAAAATATAGTATATGATATATACAAAATATAGTATTTGACATATAGTTCTTATGTAAACTATAAATGTAAACTTTGTAAATAATTTTTCCTCTTGAAATAGGCATCTATTTTTTTAAAGATTTATTTATTTTTATTTTATGTGTATAAGTATTTTGTCTGCACCCATATATATATGTATTATATACATCCCTGGTGACATGGATTCCCCTGGAACTAGAGTTATATATAATTGTGATCTGCCATGTGGGTGCTAGGAATTGAACCTAGGTCCTCTAGAAGAGCATCCAGTGCTCTTAATCACTGAGCCATTTCTCCAGTCCCATATATTTTTAACAAACAAAAAACTCCCATTAAAAATATCTAATAAATCAAGCTTTAAATATAAATCTGGGGCTAGGAATTTGGGTCAGTGACCGAGTGTTTACCTACATGTGCTAGGCCCTGAATTTGAGTGACAACATTGAAGAATAAGTAAATAAATGGGGGGAAAAGAACAGAAAAAAATGGCTGCAAACTCTGCTGCCAAAATTCCCCTAAATAGTATTTCTCCTTTAGTGCAAGTCTTTCCAGACAAAGAAAAAGATGCCAAATTGAGAATTAAATGGCAACAGAAACTAAATACACCACTTAGCATAACCATTGTCTAACAATGGGATATTGCAACTTTTCATAACACCAACTAGCCATGGACACTAAGCCACACTGTTATCTTCAGGTAAACAGAGACCGTTTCCTTAATAGATAGGCTAACAGTAAGCTTAATTTTATTGGCATAATTGAACTTCCTCATTTAACTTTTCACTACTGTTTCTCTTTCCTCAGCCTAAAGCAGTAGATTCATTCTGGAAACAAGAGAGACACTGGAACTCAGACCTGGGAAAACAGGTGAGTCCCCTGCCACATCTACTTCTGTCGCTCTTGTCTTCTTTTTCAGGAACTTCAAGCCACAGCCACAATCAGAGTGCCAAGGGAAAGGAGTCTGGCTAAACAGCCATTGACAAGAGGTTCCTCCAGCCTGCCTTCCCAAGTCTAACCCCTTATGAAAGGTGGATTTCCTTTGTACAACTGTTCTGTCAAGCAGAGGATCAGACACTTCATACATTCTGCTTGAGTAAGTGACTTGAAAGAGAGAACAAACTGTTCTTTCTAAAGTCTTAGGAATGCTATATGCTAAAAGACAAATTCTGATTGTGAAATAAACTTCTCAACCATAGTCACCTCCCATATATAATTGATGACATGATGAAGCACATGCCTATAGATTAAACTGTTAGTGCCAGGTAGGCAGCTGTAGTTCTCAATTCCCTCAAGACACCATGTATCACTTGCTCTATCTCCTGAAATTCAGGAATGTTAATAACATTAAGGCATGAATGTGCTAGGCATAGTGGTACATACCTGCTATCCTACTTCTTAAAAGGTGGTGTAAAAGTATTTCATGAGGCCAGCCTGGGCTACAGAATAAGATGCAGTCTCAAAAAAACAGAAACCAAATCAAAACAAAACACAAAGGATCAAGAAATGAAAGCCAGTCTAACTGTGCCTGAATTCTAACCCCTAATATTCCCTTAGAGCAAGTGACATAAACACACACACACACACACACACACACACACATACACACAGTCTCTTAGGTGCCCTCTTGCTGTTACTATGGCTCTTCTGCAGGGCTGAGTGGAGTCATACTCTATGAACTAATAGAGAAGAAAAAAGAAAAGGCCAGGGCACAGAAAAGGGAAGTTATTCCAATGGTGGCCAATGAGTAACATCCAATGATTTATAGGAAATATAATCCAATAATACAGTAAAATAAAACAGTGTGCCTAAGATGGTTTTGATTTAAAAAATTATAAAACATATTTTTAAAAAGAGTGGGGGCACTGAGGGGAAGTCCAGATTGGAATAAATTGGGCACAGATGGGGGATGCAAAGAGGTTTCCATGATGCCCTACCACAAATGTTGCTTCAGTTACTTGTCTTTGATAAACTAGTTTTATTTCCTTAAATTATAATTTTTTAAAAATTAAAGTTCTTGAAGTATCTTTGGTTAAGTTCAACAGTTTACCTTTTAGCTTCCTATCAGACAGCTACCCAGACGGCTACTGAAGTATTAATACTGAGATACACAAAGAAGGCCTTTTCTCCTTTTAGGCTCAGAATGCTGTAGACATGTGACATCACTCCAGGAACCACTAATTTAGCCACCAACTTTGGAGACTAGCCACGCAAGGCACACAGCTTTCCTAGAGCCAACGCCTTCCAATTCTTGCATCCACCCTTCATGCATCAACAAATACCTGTCTAAGGAATGCCAGCGTAAGGACCCTCAAATATCCAATCCTGACCTCAAATGCAGGTCTCCGATCATCTCGTAAGTACTTGTCAAGTACAGGATTCCAAGCTATAATACCACAGGGGTAGGATCTTGCATAGGGCTCATGATTAAGGAAGTTAGTATCCCCAAAACCTAATGTAGGGGAAGGACACCATTCTCTCTAAACCAGTTTTGCCCCTGTACTTTGTGTGCCACTGTATCCAAGGCTTTTAAATATTCCAAGTCTACAATGAAAGCATATTTAAAAAGTAAACACAATAAAGTATTAGCAAGCATATGTGTACCCCTGGTCTACTGTAGTAGAAGACGGTCGTTCTTGAAAAGGAGCCACAAAACAAGAATGGCCTATGATGGTACTGCAGGACTGGAGGCTATTAGTGAAGGACATACTTTGTAAGGAAGGACGTCTCTGTTGCTCTCCAAATCATAATTCTGACCCCACATTTATGGAAATGGCTCTGGCACAGACAAAAGATCTAACCTCCTTGTGGGCTAGAAGATCACCTCTGCTTCAAGCTGGAATGCTCTTCTCTACAGAATCCAGGAACTGACATATGTAAACACCCACCCAGAAGGACACATCCAAGAGGGAATGGGAAGAAAAATGATGGTCCAGATGTTCTGTAACTTGTAATGACTGCCAAATCACCATGGACCCAAAGCACCTGGAAGGCCAGGCTGTGTCAGGCTTTACTTCCTGGTTTCAGACAGCCAGGGACCTGTGGCTGGGTGGTGACTGTGACAGTCTGCAGACTGGACGGGAGAGAAGCCGTTAGAAGGGCACCAGCTGACAGGACTTGGGGGCTGAACACACAGAGCTTGATTTATCACTTCCTTACTCATAAAAATGTGATTCAAAGTGCTGCTGATTAGTGAAGGATTTAAATCGTTACCCTCTCCCCAGCCCTCTTTTCTCTCCACCCCCGGCACAGATGCTGCTACTCAGCCACAACACCCCCTTCTTGCCACTGTCCATGCAAGCACAGCACAGGGGCCCAGAGAAGATGACTCATGTGCTGGGAAATGGAAAAGTGCATCTTCCCACCAACCAGCCCTGCTGAGTGCTCTGTTCACCCCTATCCCAATGGCAGCCCACACAGTGGGGTCTGGATGGCCGCCTCAGCTGCACACCGGGTACTTGGCAGCACGTCCACAGAGCTCTGTGTCCCAGTTGAGTGTTATATCCTGTGGCCTGGGCTGTTTTTCCCTGAACCACCCTTGGAGCCTGTGACCACCTCAGCTTAGGCTCCTCTTGCCTCATGGAGGTGAGAGCCAGGGCAAGGGAAGTACAGGGAGTGGGGCCACAGGCCTTTACTTGTCATTCCTGACTAAAGAATCCACCTTATGACCAACTACAGAAAAGTTCTACAAAAGTATCTTGGCCTCAAATAGGCAAGAGTCCTTCTCTATCCTCACCTTCCTCTCACCCATATTTTCTTAACTTTTACACAACAGCTACAAAAGAAAGACTCACTGATGGTCTATGAAAAGTCTAGGGTATTCCTTTCCATATACCAACAGCTGTTGAAAACATGCTCTTTACAATCACACCTATAGAGACCAGAGGTCATTTGTTGCTGTGTCCCAGCTCTCTAGCTCACACAGCAGAGGTGGTTTGGGTTGGAAAGCAGAAAATGAAAACGGGGCAATTGGAGGCCCGTGTTACAGAGCCCAGTGAGCAGACAGTGTTACTATGTAGTTATGGCTAGCCAGGAACTTGACAAATAGACCAAAATTAAAGGCATGTGCCACCGCTCCCTGAGAGCTTCCTGCTTAGTAGCAAAATTTCCCTCCCTTTAGGACTGACAGCCCCACTAGGGTAGCACTTTACAAACTTTTTTATTTCCTTCTTCTAAGAAACCAGTGCTATCCCCTTTAAGGCTCTGGGCCTTCTTGCAACCCCACTTAAACAACCACCTCATCAAAAATTGGCTAAATTGTGAAGGCTCCTAAGCCTCTGTATCTTACCCACTGCTGAACATTCTGGATGCTGTATATATAAATCAACCTGATGGGGAAATGTCTTCCAGGATTAAGATGTGATTGCAAATCAAGGCAGACCAGCTAAAAAGCTCCTCAAATCCAAGGTGAATCCCTGTCCATAGGGAAAGTGAGGCATGCTCACTCATTAGGAAGCTCCCCACCAGCAGAAAGTTGAACATAGATCCTAATATGGACAGGAAGTGAAGCAGATCGACTGCAGGTGAGAGGAGACATTTCTGAGAAAAGGTACACCCAAAGAGCCAGTGGCACTGTCCAGAGACATTACATCTGCATTATGACACAGTCTCCATGGGGCAATTCCTACTTCCTGGCACTGCAGATAAGAATCTGACCAAACATTCTCTGTTGATGCTCTGGAATGACTCCTTGGCAACATGTTGTAAAGAAACACAAAATAATGTCACTCATACTACATATTTCTATCAAGTCAAACCACATCAGCCTTACCTAACTGAGGTAGAGGGAGGGGAAGGAATCCTAATAACATCCTTCAAATGTGACATGGTCATCAGAACATGTTAAAATCCTGCCAATTTGCCCTTCCCTTCTCGCCTCCCCGCCTCATGCCAAGAAAAAAAAAGTGTTCAGAAAAACACTTCAGAACACATACCAGTACACTGGCCAAATCCTGGGCCTGGTGGTTTTTGTGCTTCCAGATTTGAGTCACCAAAGCTCATCAATTCTCTGTTCTTACTCTCTGGCAGGGTCCCATATGGGATATCCCATAGGGAACTAGACTTTTCCATATTGAACAAACAGGGTACACGAGTCCAGAAACAGCAATTCCCAGTCCCTGCCAAGCATACGGTCTCTGGAATGAAACATTTCAGCAATGCCTCTCTCCTGGGAGAAGTCCTGGGTATGCAGCCTCTAAGAGGCCTTGCTGCTGCCATTAGCATAGCCAGATGTGCAACAGCATCATGGATTTTTAAATTAAACTTTATACTTACGAACCTCTCCTTTTATTCCACCCAAGTACTAGAGTCTTACAGAATTTAGAGATTAAAATAAAGATCTCAGAAGCAATTTAAGGGAGGTGTGTGTGTGTGTGTATGTGTGTGTGTGTGTGTGTGTGTGTGTGTGTGTGTGTGATCAATCTGCATGTCTGTGTTTCTTGTTTCTCTGTGTGTGTCTGGAGATGCAATTAGTGATATGGTAGCATAGGAAAGATACTAAATTAAACTCTGCCTAGAGAGAGAAACTGGATTTCCCTTACCTTTCAGCTGGGAGTTATGCACAGCAAACATGTTGATGGTCATAAGCTGCAGCATACGAGTACTTCCAATAGGAGATGGGCTATGTTGCAGCAATACTTGGAACTCCTTAAGGACCTTCTCAGCCACTGCAGGGAATGTCTCCATCCTACAAATACGGGGATTTGATTATTGAAGCACATCCTTAAAATCACTCAGAAGGACAATTCCCCCCTCTCCCAAGCACACAACTAATACCTAGGAAGTTTCTTTGCTACTTATCCCACAGTTTTGCACATGTAGAAGAAAAAAAAGAGAACAAAAAAGTCAAAGCTTGGAGGTGAAAACAACTCAATTACTGGACAAATAGTTATACATTATTACACTTGGGCAGGCTATTCCTTAACCCCTCCCCATTAAATGAATTTAAACTGACAAGAGTTTCTGTTTGAAACAGGTTTTCTAAACAGCGAACTCTTGACAACTACTCTGTCCCTAAGCCTACATTATGAAAACTGTGCTCTATAAAAGGAACCTAATCACATGAAAGATTAAAGAATTACTTCAGAAACAAGACATGGTGGACCATGCCTGTAAACTCAGCACTTAAGTGGCTGAGGCAGGAGGATCTCAAGTTCAAAGTCAGCCAAGAACACACAGCAATAGCTTGTCTAAAATTTAACAATAAAAAATAAGAACGAACAAAAAGGAAATATACTGCTCTGCTTTCTTAAGCACTATCACATTCACGGCCTGCCCATGGGTCCCAAACTCTCCCTTGAAGGACCCCAAACCAGGGCTCCTTATAGTCTGTTTCCAGCCTTTCCTGTGTTGCTATCCTCCCTCTCACAAGCCTCTGCTCATCAGGTCTGTATGTTTTCAGACCAGTGGAAATACAAAGCCCTGGCCAACTGCCACTCCCAATACAGGAAGAGCCTGTAATGTAGGGAGGCAGAAATCCAGCCACTGACCTAGGGCTTCTAAGGAGAGGTCATTCAAACCAGTGCTTGCCAAATGTGGCCACTGGATCCTAAACAGCGATGCATGCCTGGAGCTCCTTTGGCAACAAGGAGTAAACCACAGCTGAAATCCTCTGAAATAAAAAGCAAACTCAAACTTGGTGCTAGAGAGAGAAACCAGGCACACAGGCCTTAGGGCTATGCTCAACAATTCGTGGTCAGCAAAGTATCTTTTACCACCCCCTAACCCACCCCATCAAATTGCTTGTGGTACTCTGAGGGGTGCAGTGGGGAACAGCTCTAGGCTGGATTAATAAATAGCTTCTGGAAAGCCAAGGCAGGCAATCCTCAAATCCTGGAAAAAAGGTGGTGTGAGTTTTGCCCCAACCTTAGTCTTTATCACTGAATAGCATCTTTCCCTGATAAGAAAACCCCAGAGCTTTATCACATTTTGGCAGTCTTTATACCTTTCTTTTGGATGGCAACTTGTACTGCTGACCTTTGGTGCCTAGGAGTCAAGCCACAGCTACGAGTCAATCACAGTTTACTCCAGTCCACCTCTGCCCAACTGTTCTCATTTTCACTGGCACAAAACATGCCACACGTTTACTTCCCACACCCCCATGCCATTTTAAATGCCTGCCCCAAATCAAAACAAAGCAAAAATTGTTTCCCTCTAAAAAACTTCAGAGCTGCTAAAACTCTTGATAGACTAGGAATGGCAGGGAGTGATGTTTGTGGCTGGATTGGATCCATTTTCCCCCATGGGCTATAACAAAGGTTTCATTTTAAAACCTGACACTGTACAGCACTCTCTCTAGATGGAGGTGGGGAGGGGGCTGGTACTTCTCATTACAAGAAGAGCAGAGCTCACTCTACAGGAAAAGAGCCACACCGGGCAAGTTTCAGGGCCATGTGTCTCTATTGAAAGGTACTAGAGCCCCAGCACAGAATGACAGGACAGAAGTGTCACATGGGGCATGTGTCTAAGGAAGCCTCTTCCCTGGGGTAGGAACTAAAACAGATCCAGTAACACTCCATGGTCAGACTAAAATCTCAAATGAGTACAAGCCAAAAGCTCATTTTTTTTTTTAGAAACTTAAAACACCCAAAAAAAAACTTTCTTTGATTAACACAACATAATTAAAGAATCAATGGTTAAGAATGTAGACTAGTCTCATGCATCAAATATAAGAAAATATGGCTCATTCCCAGAACTCAGGATGAATAGGCAGGCAGATCTCTGAGTTTGAGGCTGGTACTGTCTAACAGAGCAAGTTCTAGCCCAGCCAGGGCCACTGAAGGAGACCCTGTCTAAAAAAAAAGAGAAACTGAGAATTTGTTGGGTGGTTGTGGAAGAGAGTTACTCAGTCAGACAAAATGAAGTGTTGTTAAGCAACAAATGGGAAAAGCACAGTTAAAAGTCACCTTTCCAGAAGCAGGAAGATCTCTGTGAGTTTAAGGCCAGTGTGGTCTACATAGTGAGCTCCAAGATAGCCAGAACTATAAGAGAAAGACCCTGTCTCAAACAAACCCTACAACAGACAAAAAGTCATCTTTCCAGGATTCAATAATGAATATAAATCAGTTCCAAAGATTTGTAACCAAAATTCTTTCTGATTTTGGTTTGAAACTATGAGTAGTTTCATAAATTTTTTTGAGAAGTACATTTGTGCCATAACTACATATTGCAAAAAATTTATAATAAAACTAACATAACGATGCTATATAATATAATATATAATATATTAAATATAATATATTTAAATATATATATATATATATTTAAAGTGCATTGTCTGAGTATAAGCACACACAAATGCAAAACGCAAAGTTGTAAATGGTGGCATACACCTGTAAAGTTAGCAATGAGAAGGCCAAGGCAGGAGGATAATTGAATGTGAGACCAGCCTGGGATCTAACATAGTGAAACCCTATTTTGAAACGAAATAAACAATAAACAAAAGTGGAGGGGACCCACAAAATTATGTTTTTACAAATACATACGTAAGCATGCAAAAAGGCATAGAAGGACATGTCTAATAGAGCACAGGATGGGGATGGGGATGAGCTGGGGCAGAGTGGAGAGAAGTATTAACCTTAGCTATATAGCTTTGTATTTTGTAAGAGTTTCTGGATGTTTCTTATGAAATAATTATAAACTTTAAGACAAGAAGAAAGAACATGAGCAACAACAATAAAGGGGAAAGGAGGAAGATATAAGCTGTTAGAAGCATCTAACAGGCCCAGACACTGCAGAGACAGGTATGGTGACATCCAGTACCTGGGAACTTGATAAACTGAGAATGGAGGACTGTTGTGAATTTAAGGCCAGCCTGGGCTGGGTATGGAGCTCAAGAACAGCTGGACTACAGTGTAAGACAAACAAATAGGTAAAAAAAAACAAACAAAGAAACCAAAATCAACAAAAAGTATCTCCATCAGTACTGCCTGTAAAGGTGCCACTGATTTTATACTCACATGAGAGAAACCTCAACACATATCCAGTGAACAACTGTGAGGCAGTTAGTTTAATATGATTACTTTCATACATACATACAAACATACACACACACAAATAACCCTAAGATATACACTAAACATTAAAGGTATTCAGTTATCTCTGGCTATTAAGAATATGAGTACCTTAGTTGAGCATAGTAACTCACTCCTTTAATCTTAGAAATGCCTTGGAAAGCAGAGGCAGGTAGATCTCTGTGAGTTCAAGACCAGACTATTCTACACAGTGATTTCCAGGACAGCCAGAGCTACATAGTGTCACAAAAACAAACACAAACAAATATGAATATAAGTAACATTTTTCTTTTTGCTAAGTTTTCTAAACATTTTACAATGTACATTGTATAATATAAAAAAAAATTCCACTATTATGAATACTCCTGAGTTTGGCATTTAAAGACATCTAGTAATTTTACAAATAAGTTAAAATATAAATACTTGTTTTCTAAAGAACTCAAATCTAAAATAAATGCATAGGTCTTTACATTCCAAGACCTTGAAGCTGTACAAATAGCATGCTGAGGCAAGCAAGCACAAAGTCAAGTGGTGACTTTAAGCAAGGCAGTAAGGTGAAGCAAAATTACTCTTGTTGTTATGATTCAAGAGTCTAAGCTACCAGTTGCCAGCTGGTTGAGGCCAAGTGCAGGTCTGATCCAACTGACAGGGAAAGCATCTATCAGAAGCCTTTAGGCAACCTGACTAATGCCTCTTCTAGAGTCCAAGAGGATTCAGCTCCTATTCTTTCAAATCTAAAAGCATACCCTTCACTGATTTACATGGCTTACTTGAGATCTCTAGAGACAACTTGTCTTGTTTGAATGGCAATTTCAAGAAACCAATCTTTGAGACAGCACTGGGACTCAGACTCAGACAGTGACTAACAGGGCAGGCTGAATCCCTCAGACACTGAGGACACAGCTGGGTTAGACAATATTTTTTGCAGAAAAGAATCAGGATTCCTAACTTTTCTCAACTTCTTAATTCTTTAAAAACTTTAAAAATCACAGGAACAAAAGAAAAAAATTTAATTAAACCATGCCACAGGGAGATGAGAGAAAGCACCATATTGCTATAGAACACAGGGGACTAGAATGAGCCTTAGAAACAATCTATTAAGAGGGCTGAAGAGATGGCCCAGTGGTTAGGAGCACTGGCTGCTCTTCCAGAGGACCTGAGCTCAATTCCCAGCAACCACATTGGTGACTCACAACCATCTGTAATGGGATCTGGTGCCCTCTTCTGGCATACAGGTGTACATGCAGATAGAGCACTCATTAAATAAATAAAAATAAAAATCATATACATTGAATAAACAAATAAATCTTTAAACTACTGCTAGGAAACTGAAGTGCACAGAACCTTCTGACTTGTTTAGGCTAGAGGCCTACTAACTAGCCATTGGTTTTTTGTTAAGAAAAAAAAAACTGTAGAGTTTAATCTCCTTAAACCTGTCAACCAATGTCAACAGTAAGCAGACTTGCCTTGCACACAGTAGGTGTTTAAGTACACGCAGATACAGCATGAAAACTCAGGCATAGAGAAGATCAAGACCAAAAGAATAGTGTCAGGACATTTCCAAAAAGGGAGGCACAGTGTGTGCCTTCCTTCAGGCATTCTCCATTACAATCTTTCTTAATTCATCTTCAGCACCGGGCACATTTCACATCTTCTTGTTAATTAGGCATCAGCCCATGACGTTATATGTAGCTTGTATGCACTGCCTGTCTAATCTTATACAGTTTTACTCAATATTTTTTCTTTTCACTTCTTAAAAGATTTACTTTTCTGTGTGTGTGTGTGTGTGTGTGTGTGTGTGTGTGTGTGTGTGTGTGTGCACGCGCGCACATGTGTGAGACATCTGTGCAGGTATCCACAGAGGTTAGAAAAGGACACTCAGTCTCCTGAAGTTGGAATTACAGGGTTCAGTACAGGTGTACAGTACCAACATGGGTACCAGGATTAAAGGCAAGATCTTTACCAGACATCTCTAGACTCATTAAGCCACCTTTTCAGCCCCCTCCCCCTCTTTATAACAATAGGAATGTTACTTTCTTATCTCAAGAACAGTATTAGAGGAATTCTCATTCAGAGACTGAAGTATGTCTATGATTGACAGATGTTTTCTTTATTGAAAAGGACCAAGTCTCACCTTTTATAGACAAAACCTGGATCTTTTTTTTTTTTTTTTTGACAGAAAGAGACATAGAATAAGAGACAGACAGACAGAGAGACAGAGAGTGTATGTGTTGGAGCACATGTGCCTTGATGATGTCAGAGGATGCGCTGCAGGAGCCGGCTCTCTTTCTACCGGTTGATGGAGCTCATGTTGTCAGTCTTGCAGCAAGCACCTTTACCCACTGAGCCGTCTCAACAGCCCTCAATTAACTTTTTGACAACTGATCTTATACTCAAAAACAGTAGAGATCCAGAAAATTAATCCAGACCAGACAAAGTGGAATTCATTCTCTCTCTCTTTTGAGATAGTCTCATATGTATCCCAGGCTGGCAAAAACTTGCCATATAGTCAGTGGTAAGTTTGCACTCCTGATCCTCTGCCTCTACCACTCAAGTGGTAGGATTACAGGAATACCACCACATCCAGTTTTACTGGTGCTGGAGATTTAACTCAGGCCTTCATGAACTCTAGGCAAATAAACCAACTCAACTACATCCTTAGTCCTCTTTTTCCAGATGTTTAATCATTACTGCAGCTTTTTACCCAGATTTGTTCCAAGATATTTGTGCTTAAACATGAAATTTTTTAAAGAAATAAAATATAATTTAAAAAAATAAAATAAAAGATTAACACTTAATCTGATAAAAAAAATATATCCTGTATATTCTTACCATATACAATCTTTTCAGTTCCATGTTTCTGATGAACAAGACACATCTAAACTGTAGGTCTCCGTAAGAGCACTGTGGCCCCCTAGGAACATTTGCCTGGAGACAGTTTTAATCACAGCTTGCAAGCAAAGTATGTGACTGTCATGTACAGAAAGGTGCCACAAACATACAGGCTCTCAAAGCTCAAAATGTCAATAGTTTGGAAGTTAGTGTACTTGGATATTGACAAAATGGTCTAGGAAAACTTAAATGACAAGCACAAGAGGACGGGGAAAGCAGGTGTGGGCATGCAAGCACAATCCCGGTATTAGGAGGTGGCTGCAAGAAGGGTCAGAGCTTCAAGAATAGCCTGAGCTACATGACAGGGGCAGGGGGCAGGGGAAAGGAGAGGAGGAAAAAAGAAGGGAAAAGGAGTTAAAGTGTTGAGTGCATGATAGTAAGAGAAAGGTGAAAACTGGCAACCATAGAAGCTAGCTAACAGGAGAGGCATCAACTTATTTTAATCATAGCAATTAGTACTTCCTGCCATCCTGTTCTTTCACCGGTCTATACTGAACATGTTGGCAACCATATTTGCACTCACTGATGACCAGCTTCAGTTTACTAGAACTTACTGGGATACCAGACACTTTTATCTAGCCTTTTCTAATCTGTCTTTCTCTTAGAATGTTTATTTCTTCATCCACACAACTGTTAACTGAGCACTCAGGATACAGCTGACTTAGACAAAGCTTCTTCCCCTGGAGCACATGTTGATGGTGCTAGAGAAAGCTTAGAAGCAACTAACATACACAGTTTATTTTTCCCAAATACATTACTCCACACTTATTTCTGATGGTAGAGATTTTTATCTTTTGACACTTCTTGAATGATCCCAAGTCATTTCAGAATCTAAAATAACCTTGAAATGGCCATGACTATTACTCTTGCCCAAAATGATGCTAGATGAATATGTGTGAAGCATACTTTCACTCACAACCAACAGGGCAATGGCTTTTCAAGCAGGACACAAAGCCCTTCATCATCTCAAGAGAGTAAACACAAGAGTATATGGAAGCTGACGTGACTCCTGTTTTCCTACAGGAAACATAAAGAATTACAGGGAACCTTACAAGTTCATGGCAGTGAAGAAAAAGGGAGATTTGCAATGTAAAGTCAATAACCATAAAGAGAAAAAAAAAAAAAAAAACAAAAAACCCAAGGCCAATTGAGCAGCACACCTTTATAGAAGGGCTGCTGGTTCTTTTCTTTGATGTCCTTTACCCAAGGAGGCCCTACATAAAGACACTCAGCACACATCTCCTCTGACATAAAGACATTGTCAAGCTTTTGGATGATGAGTTTTACATTGTCAGGAAAAATTCTTCTGATGCACTAGAAGAACACTCAAAACTCTTCCCAGGAACTTAAGGGAGAAAGTCCTAAGTTTTACACATACTGCCTTCCCTGAGGCTTACAGGGATTTACTGAGATCAGCAATGTAGCATAGGGGACTGAGCACAGAGGAAGTTCGATGGGTCAGAAGAACACAGAGGAAGGAAAATGTTAGGAGATAATTTTTCCCCAAGGAGGACCTGTGGAAGCTGCACCCAAGGATGTAGCACGACTACCTCAGACTTCCTAGGAGTTAAGCAGGAAGAAGGAATCGACAGAAACCCAGGGGGATGAGGAGAGGGGACTGGAAAAGACTGTCCTAAAAGAATGTTTTTAGGAAAGAAAGGGGGTACAAAAGGAGAGACAAAATAGTGACAGCTCTCAAACTTTATGAGCACAGTAGGAAAGAGAATGAAGGGAAGGTGGAGGCCTCTAAGAATTCACACCCTGTGCCCTCAGTTACAAACACAAGCTAGTTGCTAACAATATTAAATTCCAAAATGACTTGTAATGTAGGGAAATAAAATAAACATCCTGCACACTTACCCAATCCGGGTAAACAGCTTCCCATGGGCATGGAGAAAACTGAGGATGAACCTTTTGTTCAGCTGCATGGGAAAAAGGGAGAGGAGAAAACAATTAACTTTCCCCAGTTTCCTGTTGCTGAATACAGTCCCCAGTGACACAATAACCTGGCCAGGGTCTAAAGGGGTGGGCACTGGGGATGGGAACCAAATGGACATGCCCAAACTCTCACACAGAACCAGGGCACATGCCCAACATCTGCCTTTCAGCTGAGCCAAGACAACAGAAGACTCAGTGAGTGTACAGCACCCTCTGCTGGCAGTGGTACTCCTGTGTAGAAATGGAAGCCATGAATCTGAACTGAGCATGTTTACAGAGGGTGATGCCTCCTCCTCTCTATAGAATCCAGAAACCACTATCAGCTCCGTAATAATGGAAATTAAATTCTGATAGAGATAGAGTAACAGTGATTTTAGAATAATTCCTGATCCTAATTATAAACTGTTTTTCTACCTATGTATGAAAGCAGGTCTCTGACAACTAAGGTTAAGGTATTTACCACTAAGGTGGCTCATCCAATACTTTACTAACTTTTGAAACTGAAGTTCAGTCTAGATCTGAAGATTAGGGTATCTACAGAGGCCGGACATGAAGTAGGTTGGTGGTGACAACAGAAACCTCTGGCTGTTTGTTACTCTCCAGTCCCAACAAAGGCTTTATGTAGAACTAAGCTGGGAAGTGATTGGAATGTGGGTTTTTTATGTTAAGTGCTCTGGCTTTTTAAGTACTAGATACAAATAAAAAATATTTAAACATTAGCTAAATCTCAAACTCATTTGCCAGTCACATGTAGCCTATGAGCCACCAGTTTGCAATCTTGAATCAAAGATTCTAGAAACTCTTATCTCAATCTAGAAACTCTTATCTCAATCTGAGATAATTCCTTTGAGAAAATAAAGAGGGGTCCGGGAGTTGAACTGAACTTCAAAGAAAAAAAGAGACAAAAAAAAAAAAAAGATTTATTTACTTTATGTCTACGAGTACACTGTAGCTGTCTTCAGACACACCAGAAGAGGGCACTGAAGATGGTTGTGAGCCACCATGTGGTGGCTGGGATTTGAACTCAGGATCTCTGAAAGAGCAGACAGTGCTCTTAACGGCTGAGCTATCTCTCCAGCCCCAAGTAGGGACAATTTAAAGATACACTAGGAGATCTCACCATCTTCCTGATCTCCTAGAAACAGTACCCTGTGGTCTGCCTGGAGGGAGGGCTAAAGATGCTGACTTCTCCTGAGAATGGTGATGGACACATCTAATCCCAGCATTGTGAGGTGGGTGGATCTCTGAATTGAAGGCAAGTTTGTTCTAGAGTGAGTTCCAGGCAGGCAGGGTTACGCAGTGATACTTTGCCTCAAAACGTTTTAATGAGTTTTAAAGAAATGTTGATTCCAAGTGGGGAATTAGTGAATCAGCAAGATGGCTAGCAGGTAAAAGCATGGCAACCCGAGTTCAATCGCAGGACCTACATGGAAGAAGAGGAGCAACTCCCACAAGTTCCTCTCTGATCTCCAGATGTACACTCAAGCCCACACACATACATGAGCTAAATAAATGTAAAAAGTAAAAGCAAAGAAGGTAACTACTAGAATAAGAAACAAATTCAACAGCCCTGGAGAGTATACCCCCAAAGAATAAAAACTACTGGGTCATCAGCCTGCCTGCAGAACACAACACCAATGAAGTTACGGCTGTTCTATCTCTTTTATACAGAAATGTGTAATGTACACAGAGATGCAGCAATAATTTCAACATCAAACTTAGTAAATAAAACTTCCATTTTTATTTTGGCCCTTAGTGTATTAAAGAGCTAATTAATGTATGTGCAGTTTAAAAGCTCACACTAGTTACAGCATGCTATATCAAGGCCAGGATAGAGGGAAAGGTTTATCAACAGTTTTTACCAAAATTAGTAGTAAAAGCTTGAACAGAGTATAGCTCTCAAGACCCTGCAGTAGAAAAGGATGGTGTGAACAGATTGGTTTCCATCAAACATACTTGCATCCAATTCTACACTGACAATTTACCTGCTATAGTATATCTCAAGCAACCTCCCTAAGTTTTTCCCCTATCCCTTCAGACTGGCCTTGAATTTACAATTTTCCCATCTTCACCTTCTCAATGCTGGGATTATAGGCAAACACCACACACAACCTGGTTCTTACAACTTTTCCATAGGTATGAAAGAATTTCAGATGGAAAGGTAAACATTCTCTATTCCTGTTTTAACCCCGTTATTTCTCTTCTCACAGATATCAATCACACAGGTTAATCCATAAATAGAAGAAATCCTCTACAAGTTGCTTACATTTACATGTAAAAAATATTTTAGTAAGAAGCAAACTGTTAGTAATCTACTAATTCAAGCCTAAGGCAACCCCAATGTGTAACCTGCTTTAAATAGGAGTTAGCATATGAATCCAGGTCCTCAGACTCCTTGTATAATTTCCCTTCTCTTAACCTCAGAAACCGAACTGATGCAATAAGGAATGAATGAGAACAACTGAAAAGCAATACAATTTTGCTAAGTTTTCTTTACTGAATGGATAGGAAACATTGAACCAGAACACTCCTGGAATGAAGTGAAAACCCCAACGGATTTTGGAACATCCTGACATTACCCATACTTCCTAAAGGGAAGTCTTGAGAGAGACAAATTAGGTCTACCTAATTACTTGAATCCATATTTGCTGCTATTATATTTTAACTGCATCCAGTTTTTTTAAAGCCACTTGAATCTATATTTGCTACTATTATATATTTTAACTAAATATATTTGGGGAGGGTTGTTTGTTTGTTTAGTTTTGAGACAAAGTCTCAAAATGGAACCTCACAGACATCCATTTGCCTCTGCCAGGAGCTCTGGGATTAAATGTGTGCACCACCATACACATTTTTTAAAGAAAACTTTAATTTGGAAGTATGTGCACTTTCTCCCTCATCTTGAGAATTAATGCTTTATTTTCTGTCTAAAGTATCTGTTGCCCTAACTTTGTTCTACTTTGTTATCACCAAAAGCACTTTAACTGGGAAAGGAAGTAAAAATGTGAGGGTATTATAGAGGTATACAGCATGCGACCCAGAGGGAGATCTGTTGTTACACATTGATCAAAATGTGTCTTACATTCACCAGGGACAATCAGCTAACACTGAAGCAGGATCTCTGGAGAACTCCAAAAACAAATAAAAACACAGGGATCAAAGCCAGGCCTTGCACATGGGAGGCAAGTAGTCTACTACTGAATTGCATTCCTGGCCCTTAGTCTTTTGATACAGGGTCTTATTAGGTAGTAGCTTAGACTGGCCTCTAACTCTTTGCAAGGATAAGATTATGGATAACACTTAAGAATTTATAACTAAAACCAAGTTTTTCCAAGTCAAAAAAACTTTAGTATGAGCTTTCTTCTCTAACACATTACTACAGACTAATTTCCATTTCTACAACTCATTTTTATTTTTTCTTTATGTGTGTATGTCTACGTAAGCACATTCAGGTGCCCTAGGAGGCCAGCTAGAGTCACCATGAAGACCAATGAGTCATCTCTACAGCCCTCCTGCCCCTACCCCTATTTCGAGGCAGGGTCTTACTATGTAACCCTGGCTGACCTGGAACTTAATATGTAGCATGGGCTGGCTTTGAACTCACAGAGATCTGCCTACCTCTGCCTCCTAAATGCTGGGATTAATAGTTTCCTAAGGGCTGGAATTAAAGGAGCACACTACCATGCCCTGCTTTTGCAACTTAATTTTAATATATACCTAGACAATCTCACTCAAGTAGAGAAAGAAATGTGAGACTAACTGCCTCTAGATCATTCTTGTACAGTTACCTAGTATTCACAAGAAACTAAAAAACACTTCTTGGGTATAGTCCCTAGAAACGGTGTTGAAAGAGACAAGGACTGTCTTTTCAATTCAGGACTTAAGCCAATTCATCTTGGACTCTAAACTTACCCCAAACAGATACTAATGATATTAGGTACATGAGTAGGTCTCCAGAATGAAGTCTGCACCACTGATTAAGAACATCATTTTTAAAACTTATTTTTTTATTGCTGTCGCAGTTTATTTTATTAGTACCATCACCCTCCAACACACACACACACACACACACACACACACACACACACACACACACAAGAATGGAATTTCTACTAGAGAATTACCTAGCTCATAAATGAAAAGAATAAAAACAAAAAAATTCTAAAGCTAGGAAACCTTGATGATACAAACCTAAAGTCCTTGCACTTCATAAGTAGAAGCAGGAAGATCATAA